>NW_022985982.1:52825-200511 GCF_902459505.1 Geotrypetes seraphini | reverse complement strand
TTACAGTATGTTGCGGTATGTTACAGTATGTTGCAGTATGTTACAGTATGGTATGGTATGGTATAGTATAGTATGTTATGTTATGTTGCAGTATGTTATAGTATGTTGCAGTATGTTACAGTATGTTGCAGTATGTTGCAGTATGTTGCAGTATGTTACAGTATGTTGCAGTATGTTACAGTATGGTATGGTATGGTATAGTATAGTATGTTATGTTATGTTGCAGTATGTTATAGTATGTTGCAGTATGTTACAGTATGTTGCAGTATGTTGCAGTATGTTATAGTATGTTGCAGAATGTTGCGGTATGTTACAGTATGTTACAGTATGTTACAGTATGTTGCAGTATGTTATAGTGTGTTGCAGTATGTTACAGTATGTTGCAGTATGTTATAGTATGTTGCAGTATGTTATGGTATGGTATAGTATAGTATGTTATGTTATGTTGCAGTATGTTACAGTATGTTGCAGTATGTTACAGTAATTTTCAGTATGTTACAGTATGTTGCGGTATGTTGCAGTATGTTACAGTATGTTGCGGTATGTTACAGTATGTTGCGGTATGTTACAGTATGTTGCGGTATGTTACAGTATGTAATAGTATGTTGCAGTATGTTATAGTATGGTATGGTATGGTATAGTATAGTATAGTATGTTATGTTATGTTGCAGTATGTTACAGTATGTTGCAGTATGTTACAGTATGTAATAGTATGTTACAGTATGTTACAGTATGTTACAGTATGTTGCAGTATGTTACAGTATGTAATAGTATGTTATGTTATGTTGCAGTATGTTATAGTATGTTGCAGTATGTTACAGTATGTTGCAGTATGTTGCAGTATGTTACAGTATGTAATAGTATGTTGCAGTATGTTATAGTATGTTGCGGTATGTTACAGTATGTTGCGGTATGTTGAAGTATGTTACAGTATGTTGCAGTATGTTACAGTATGTAATTGTGTGTTGCGGTATGTTATAGTATGTTGCAGTATGTTACAGTATGTTACAGTATGTTACAGTATGTAATAGTATGTTGCAGTATGTTATAGGATGGTATGTTATGGTATGGTATGGTATAGTATAGTCTAGTATGTTATGTTATGTTGCAGTATGTTATAGTATGTTGCAGTATGTTATAGTATGTTGCAGTATGTTATAGTATGTTGCAGTATGTTACAGTATGTTATGGTATGGTATAGTATAGTATGTTATGTTATGTTGCAGTATGTTACAGTATGTTGCAGTATGTTACAGTAATTTGCAGTATGTTACAGTATGTTGCGGTATGTTGCAGTATGTTACAGTATGTTACAGTATATTGCAGTATGTTGCAGTATGTTACAGTATGTTGCGGTATGTTACAGTATGTTGCGGTATGTTACAGTATGTAATAGTATGTTGCAGTATGTTATAGTATGGTATGGTATGGTATAGTATAGTATGTTATGTTATGTTGCAGTATGTTACAGTATGTTGCAGTATGTTACAGTATGTAATAGTATGTTACAGTATGTTACAGTATGTAATAGAATGTTGCGGTATGTTACAGTATGTTACAGTATGTTGCAGTATGTTGCAGTATGTTGCAGTATGTTATAGTATGTTGCAGAATGTTGCGGTATGTTGCAGAATGTTGCGGTATGTTACAGTATGTTACAGTATGTTACAGTATGTTGCAGTATGTTATAGTATGTTGCAGTATGTTGCAGTATGTTATAGTGTGTTGCAGTATGTTACAGTATGTTGCAGTATGTTATAGTATGTTGCAGTATGTTATGGTATGGTATAGTATAGTATGTTATGTTATGTTGCAGTATGTTACAGTATGTTGCAGTATGTTACAGTAATTTGCAGTATGTTACAGTATGTTGCGGTATGTTGCAGTATGTTGCGGTATGTTGCGGTATGTTACAGTATGTTGCGGTATGTTACAGTATGTTGCGGTATGTTACAGTATGTAATAGTATGTTGCAGTATGTTATAGTATGGTATGGTATGGTATAGTATAGTATAGTATGTTATGTTATGTTGCAGTATGTTACAGTATGTTGCAGTATGTTACAGTATGTAATAGTATGTTACAGTATGTTACAGTATGTTACAGTATGTAATAGAATGTTGCGGTATGTTACAGTATGTTGCAGTATGTTACAGTATGTAATAGTATGTTACAGTATGTAATAGTATGTTGCAGTATGTTATAGTATGGTATAGTATAGTATGTTATGTTATGTTGCAGTATGTTATAGTATGTTGCAGTATGTTACAGTATGTAATAGTATGTTACAGTATGTAATAGTATGTTGCAGTATGTTATAGTATGGTATGGTATAGTATAGTATGTTATGTTATGTTGCAGTATGTTATAGTATGTTGCAGTATGTTATAGTATGTTGCAGTATGTTACAGTATGTTACAGTATGTTACAGTATGTTACAGTATGTAATAGTATGTTACAGTATGTTACAGTATGTTACAATATGTAATAGTATGTTGCAGTATGTTATAGGATGGTATGGTATGGTATAGTATAGTATAGTATGTTATGTTATGTTGCAGTATGTTATAGTATGTTGCAGTATGTTATAGTATGTTGCAGTATGTTATAGTATGTTTCAGTATGTTACAGTATGTTACAGTATGTAATAGTATGTTGCAGTATGTTATAGTATGGTATGGTATGGTATGGTATAGTATAGTATAGTATAGTATAGTATGGTATAGTATAGTATAGTATAGTATGTTATGTTATGGTATAGTATGTTATGTTATGGTATGGTATGGTATGGTATGGTATGGTATGGTATGGTATGGTATAGTATTGTATAGTATAGTATAGTATAGTATAGTATGTTTTGGTATAGTATAGTAGAGTAGAGTATAGTATAGTATGTTATGTTATGTTATGTTATGGTATGGTATGTTATGTTATGTTATTTTATAGTATAGTATAGTATAGTATAGTATGTTATGTTATGTTATGTTATGGTATAGTATAGTATAGTATGTTATGTTATGTTATGGTATGGTATGGTATGGTATGTTATGTTATGTTATGTTATAGTATAGTATAGTATAGTATAGTATGTTATGTTATGCTATGTTATGTTATGTTATCTTATGTTATGTTATGTTATGGTATAGTATAGTATAGTATAGTATAGTATGTTATGTTATGTTATGGTATAGTATAAAATATACATAGTAACATAGTAACATAGTAACATAGTAGATGACGGCAGATAAAGACCCGAATGGTCCATCCAGTCTGCCCAACCTGAAATCTAGGAAGCAGATATAATGCTGAAAACCAGTGAAAAGCTGAAATATGAAATGCTGAAATATGAAAATCTGAGTAACTTAGCTTTTAGAAGTTCACAGGGCAGCCTTGTTTCAGCAATGTCCCAAAGATAATGCAATTAACCTTAGAAGTAAAACAGAGCCCCTCCCTTCTCCACCTAATCAGACACAATGTTTAAAAACTAGTGAGTCAGAAATATAGGCTCTATACCACCTAAAACACAGTTTTTTAAACAAAACTGCAGGTTCTATCAGTGCTACCCTAAAACACAGGATTTATAACAGGATTTTCCCTACTTTAGTCACCTTGAGCCACAGGCACCAGAAATATAGGCTCTATACCACCTAAAACACAGTATTTTAAACAAAACTGCAGGTTCTAACAGTGCTACCCTAAAACACAGGATTTATAACAGGATTTTCCCTACTTTAGTCACCTTGAGCCACAGGCACCAGAAATATAGGCTCTATACCACCTAAAACACAGTTTTTTAAACAAAACTGCAGGTTCTCTCAGTGCTACCCTAAAACACAGGATTTATAACAGGATTTTCCCTACTTTAGTCACCTTGAGCCACAGGCACCAGAAATATAGGCTCTATACCACCTAAAACACAGTATTTTAAACAAAACTGCAGGAAGAGGAAATAAGATTTAACAGAGGAAAGAGAAGGATTTTTTTGTGCTTTTTTTTATATTTTTTTTTTTTAGTAAGAAACAGGGAGGAGAAGAGAAATTAAGCAGATATAATGCTGAAAACCAGTGAAAAGCTGAAATATGAAATGCTGAAATATGAAAATCTGAGTAACTTAGCTTTTAGAAGTTCACAGGGCAGCCTTGTTTCAGCAATGTCCCAATGTTTCAGCAATGTCCCAATGTCCCAATGTCCCAAAGATTATGTTATGTTATGTTATGGTATAGTATAGTATAGTATAGTATAGCATAGTATAGTATAGTATAGTATGTTATGGTATGGTATAGTATAGTATAGTATAGTATAGTATGGTATGTATGGTATGGTATGGTATAGTATAGTATAGTATAGTATGGTATAGTTATGTTATAGTATGTTATGTTATGTTATGTTAGAGTATAGTATAGTATAGTATGTTAGAGTATAGTATGCTATAATATGTTGCAGTATGTTACAGTATGTTGCATTATGTTATAGTATGTTGCAGTATGTTACAGTATGTTGCAGTATGTTATAGTATGTTGCAGTATTTCGCAGTATGTTACCGTATGTTGCGGTATGTTACAGTATGTTGCGGTATGTTGCAGTATGTTGCGGTATGTTACAGTATGTAATAGTATGATGCAGTATGTTATAGTATGTTGCAGTATGTTATAGTATGTTGCGGTATGTTACAGTATGTTGCGGTATGTTGGAGTATGTTACAGTATGTTGCAGTATGTTACAGTATGTAATAGTATGTTGCAGTATGTTATGGTATATTGCAGTATGTTATAGTATGTTGCAGTATGTTATAGTATGTCGCAGTATGTTACAGTATGTTACAGTATGTTACAGTATGTTGCAGTATAGTATAGTATGTTATGGTATGGTATGATATAGTATAGTATAGTATGGTATGGTATGGTATGGTATAGTATAGTATAGGATAGTATAGTATGTTATAGTATAGTATAGTATAGAATAGCATAGTATAGTATAGTATAGTATGTTATGGTATGGTATAGTATAGGATAGGATAGGATAGTATATTATAGTATGTTATGTTATGTTATGTTATGGTATAGTATAGTATAGTATAGTATGTTATGTTATGGTATGGTATGTATTGGTATGGTATGGTATAGTATAGTATAGTATAGTATGTTATGTTATGGTATGGTATGGTATGGTATGGTATGGTATAGTATAGTATAGTATAGTATAGTATGTTATGTTATGTTATGGTATAGTATAGTATAGTATAGTATAGTATGGTATGGTATGTTATGTTATGTTATGTTATGGTATGATATGGTATGGTATGGTATGGTATAGTATTGTATAGTATAGTATAGTATGTTATGTTATGTTATGTTATGTTATGGTATAGTATAGTATAGTATGTTATGTTATGTTATGTTATGGTATAGTATAGTATAGTATAGTATGTTATGTTATGGTATGTATTGGTATGGTATGGTATAGTATAGTATAGTATGTTATGTTATGGTATGGTATGGTATGGTATGGTATGGTATGGTATAGTATAGTATAGTATAGTATGTTATGTTATGTTATGTTATGGTATAGTATAGTATAGTATAGTATAGTATGGTATGGTATGTTATGTTATGTTATGTTATGGTATGATATGGTATGGTATGGTATGGTATAGTATTGTATAGTATAGTATAGTATAGTATATTATGGTATAGTATAGTATGTTATGTTATGTTATGTTATGTAATGTTATGTTATGTTATGCTATGTTATGTTATGTTATGTTATGTTATGGTATAGTATAGTATAGTATAGTATATTATGTTATGGTATAGTATAGTATAGTATAGTATAGTATAGCATAGTATAGTATAGTATAGTATGTTATGGTATGGTATAGTATAGTATAGTATAGTATAGTATGTTATGTTATGTTATGTTAGAGTATAGTATGTTGCGGTATTTTGCAGTATGTTACGGTATGTTATAGTATGGTATGGTATGGTATAGTATAGTATAGTATGTTATGTTATGTTGCAGTATGTTATAATATGTTGCAGTATGTTGTAGTATGTTGCAGTATGTTATAGTATGTTGCAGTATGTTACAGTATGTTACAGTATGTTACAGTATGTAATAGTATGTTGCAGTATGTTATAGTATGGTATGGTATGGTATGGTATAGTATAGTATAGTATGTTATGTTATGTTGCAGTATGTTATAGTATGTTGCAGTATGTTACAGTATGTCGCAGTATGTTACAGTATGTTGCGGTATGTTACAGTATGTTGCAGTATGTTACAGTATGTAATAGTATGTTGCAGTATGTTATAGTGTGTTGCAGTATGTTAGAGTATGTTGCAGTATGTTACAGTATGTAATAGTATGTTACAGTATATTACAGTATGTTACATTATGTAATAGTATGTTGCAGTATGTTATAGTATGGTATGGTATGGTATAGTATAGTATGTTATGTTATGTTGCAGTATGTTATAGTATGTTGCAGTATGTTACAGTATGTTGCAGTATGTTATAGTATGTGCGGTATGTTACAGTATGTTACGGTATTTTGCAGTATGTTACAGTATGTTGCAGTATGTTACAGTATGTAATAGTATGTTGCAGTATGTTATAGTGTGTTGCAGTATGTTATAGTGTGTTGCAGTATGTTATAGTATGTTGCAGTATGTTATAGTATGCTACAGTATGTTACCGTATGTTACAGTATGTAATAGTATGTTACAGTATGTTACGGTATGTTGCGGTATGTTGCAGTATGTTACAGTATGTTGCAGTATGTTATAGTATGTTGCAGATTGTTGCGGTATGTTACAGTATGTTACAGTATGTTGCGGTATGTTACAGTATGTTGCGGTATGTTGCAGTATGTTACAGTATGTTGCAGTATGTTACAGTATGTAATAGTATGTTGCAGTATGTTATAGTGTGTTGCAGTATGTTATAGTATGTTGCAGTATGTTATAGTATGTTGCAGTATGTTATAGTATGTTGCAGTATGTTATGGTATGGTATGGTACAGTATGTTGCAGTATGTTATAGTATGTTGCAGTATGTTATAGTATGTTGCAGTATGTTATGGTATGGTATAGTATAGTATAGTATGTTATGTTATGTTGCAGTATGTTATAGTATGTTGCAGTATGTTGCAGAATGTTGCGGTATGTTACAGTATGTTGCAGTATGTTACAGTATGTTGCAGTATGTTGCAGTATGTTATAGTATGTTGCAGAATGTTGCGGTATGTTACAGTATGTTACAGTATGTTGCAGTATGTTATAGTATGTTGCGGTATGTTACAGTATGTAATAGTATGCTGCAGTATGTTATAGTATGGTATGGTATGGTATAGTATAGTATAGTATGTTATGTTATGTTGCAGTATGTTACAGTATGTTGCGGTATGTTACAGTATGTTGCGGTATGTTACAGTATGTTGCGGTATGTTACAGTATGTTGCATATGTTACAGTATGGTATGGTATGGTATAGTATAGTATGTTATGTTATGTTGCAGTATGTTATAGTATGTTGCAGTATGTTACAGTATGTTGCAGTATGTTGCAGTATGTTGCAGTATGTTACAGTATGTTGCAGTATGTTACAGTATGGTATGGTATGGTATAGTATAGTATGTTATGTTATGTTGCAGTATGTTATAGTATGTTGCAGTATGTTACAGTATGTTGCAGTATGTTGCAGTATGTTATAGTATGTTGCAGAATGTTGCGGTATGTTACAGTATGTTACAGTATGTTACAGTATGTTGCAGTATGTTATAGTGTGTTGCAGTATGTTACAGTATGTTGCAGTATGTTATAGTATGTTGCAGTATGTTATGGTATGGTATAGTATAGTATGTTATGTTATGTTGCAGTATGTTACAGTATGTTGCAGTATGTTACAGTAATTTTCAGTATGTTACAGTATGTTGCGGTATGTTGCAGTATGTTACAGTATGTTGCGGTATGTTACAGTATGTTGCGGTATGTTACAGTATGTTGCGGTATGTTACAGTATGTAATAGTATGTTGCAGTATGTTATAGTATGGTATGGTATGGTATAGTATAGTATAGTATGTTATGTTATGTTGCAGTATGTTACAGTATGTTGCAGTATGTTACAGTATGTAATAGTATGTTACAGTATGTTACAGTATGTTACAGTATGTTGCAGTATGTTACAGTATGTAATAGTATGTTATGTTATGTTGCAGTATGTTATAGTATGTTGCAGTATGTTACAGTATGTTGCAGTATGTTGCAGTATGTTACAGTATGTAATAGTATGTTGCAGTATGTTATAGTATGTTGCGGTATGTTACAGTATGTTGCGGTATGTTGAAGTATGTTACAGTATGTTGCAGTATGTTACAGTATGTAATTGTGTGTTGCGGTATGTTATAGTATGTTGCAGTATGTTACAGTATGTTACAGTATGTTACAGTATGTAATAGTATGTTGCAGTATGTTATAGGATGGTATGTTATGGTATGGTATGGTATAGTATAGTCTAGTATGTTATGTTATGTTGCAGTATGTTATAGTATGTTGCAGTATGTTATAGTATGTTGCAGTATGTTATAGTATGTTTCAGTATGTTACAGTATGTTATGGTATGGTATAGTATAGTATGTTATGTTATGTTGCAGTATGTTACAGTATGTTGCAGTATGTTACAGTAATTTGCAGTATGTTACAGTATGTTGCGGTATGTTGCAGTATGTTACAGTATGTTACAGTATATTGCAGTATGTTGCAGTATGTTACAGTATGTTGCGGTATGTTACAGTATGTTGCGGTATGTTACAGTATGTAATAGTATGTTGCAGTATGTTATAGTATGGTATGGTATGGTATAGTATAGTATGTTATGTTATGTTGCAGTATGTTACAGTATGTTGCAGTATGTTACAGTATGTAATAGTATGTTACAGTATGTTACAGTATGTAATAGAATGTTGCGGTATGTTACAGTATGTTACAGTATGTTGCAGTATGTTGCAGTATGTTGCAGTATGTTATAGTATGTTGCAGAATGTTGCGGTATGTTGCAGAATGTTGCGGTATGTTACAGTATGTTACAGTATGTTACAGTATGTTGCAGTATGTTATAGTATGTTGCAGTATGTTGCAGTATGTTATAGTGTGTTGCAGTATGTTACAGTATGTTGCAGTATGTTATAGTATGTTGCAGTATGTTATGGTATGGTATAGTATAGTATGTTATGTTATGTTGCAGTATGTTACAGTATGTTGCAGTATGTTACAGTAATTTGCAGTATGTTACAGTATGTTGCGGTATGTTGCAGTATGTTGCGGTATGTTGCGGTATGTTACAGTATGTTGCGGTATGTTACAGTATGTTGCGGTATGTTACAGTATGTAATAGTATGTTGCAGTATGTTATAGTATGGTATGGTATGGTATAGTATAGTATAGTATGTTATGTTATGTTGCAGTATGTTACAGTATGTTGCAGTATGTTACAGTATGTAATAGTATGTTACAGTATGTTACAGTATGTTACAGTATGTAATAGAATGTTGCGGTATGTTACAGTATGTTGCAGTATGTTACAGTATGTAATAGTATGTTACAGTATGTAATAGTATGTTGCAGTATGTTATAGTATGGTATAGTATAGTATGTTATGTTATGTTGCAGTATGTTATAGTATGTTGCAGTATGTTACAGTATGTAATAGTATGTTACAGTATGTAATAGTATGTTGCAGTATGTTATAGTATGGTATGGTATAGTATAGTATGTTATGTTATGTTGCAGTATGTTATAGTATGTTGCAGTATGTTATAGTATGTTGCAGTATGTTACAGTATGTTACAGTATGTTACAGTATGTTACAGTATGTAATAGTATGTTACAGTATGTTACAGTATGTTACAATATGTAATAGTATGTTGCAGTATGTTATAGGATGGTATGGTATGGTATAGTATAGTATAGTATGTTATGTTATGTTGCAGTATGTTATAGTATGTTGCAGTATGTTATAGTATGTTGCAGTATGTTACAGTATGTTGCAGTATGTTATAGTATGTTGCAGTATTTCGCAGTATGTTACCGTATGTTGCGGTATGTTACAGTATGTTGCGGTATGTTGCAGTATGTTGCGGTATGTTACAGTATGTAATAGTATGATGCAGTATGTTATAGTATGTTGCAGTATGTTATAGTATGTTGCGGTATGTTACAGTATGTTGCGGTATGTTGGAGTATGTTACAGTATGTTGCAGTATGTTACAGTATGTAATAGTATGTTGCAGTATGTTATGGTATATTGCAGTATGTTATAGTATGTTGCAGTATGTTATAGTATGTCGCAGTATGTTACAGTATGTTACAGTATGTTACAGTATGTTGCAGTATAGTATAGTATGTTATGGTATGGTATGATATAGTATAGTATAGTATGGTATGGTATGGTATGGTATAGTATAGTATAGGATAGTATAGTATGTTATAGTATAGTATAGTATAGAATAGCATAGTATAGTATAGTATAGTATGTTATGGTATGGTATAGTATAGGATAGGATAGGATAGTATATTATAGTATGTTATGTTATGTTATGTTATGGTATAGTATAGTATAGTATAGTATGTTATGTTATGGTATGGTATGTATTGGTATGGTATGGTATAGTATAGTATAGTATAGTATGTTATGTTATGGTATGGTATGGTATGGTATGGTATGGTATAGTATAGTATAGTATAGTATAGTATGTTATGTTATGTTATGGTATAGTATAGTATAGTATAGTATAGTATGGTATGGTATGTTATGTTATGTTATGTTATGGTATGATATGGTATGGTATGGTATGGTATAGTATTGTATAGTATAGTATAGTATGTTATGTTATGTTATGTTATGTTATGGTATAGTATAGTATAGTATGTTATGTTATGTTATGTTATGGTATAGTATAGTATAGTATAGTATGTTATGTTATGGTATGTATTGGTATGGTATGGTATAGTATAGTATAGTATGTTATGTTATGGTATGGTATGGTATGGTATGGTATGGTATGGTATAGTATAGTATAGTATAGTATGTTATGTTATGTTATGTTATGGTATAGTATAGTATAGTATAGTATAGTATGGTATGGTATGTTATGTTATGTTATGTTATGGTATGATATGGTATGGTATGGTATGGTATAGTATTGTATAGTATAGTATAGTATAGTATATTATGGTATAGTATAGTATGTTATGTTATGTTATGTTATGTAATGTTATGTTATGTTATGCTATGTTATGTTATGTTATGTTATGTTATGGTATAGTATAGTATAGTATAGTATGTTATGTTATGGTATAGTATAGTATAGTATAGTATAGTATAGCATAGTATAGTATAGTATAGTATGTTATGGTATGGTATAGTATAGTATAGTATAGTATAGTATGTTATGTTATGTTATGTTAGAGTATAGTATGTTGCGGTATTTTGCAGTATGTTACGGTATGTTATAGTATGGTATGGTATGGTATAGTATAGTATAGTATGTTATGTTATGTTGCAGTATGTTATAATATGTTGCAGTATGTTGTAGTATGTTGCAGTATGTTATAGTATGTTGCAGTATGTTACAGTATGTTACAGTATGTTACAGTATGTAATAGTATGTTGCAGTATGTTATAGTATGGTATGGTATGGTATGGTATAGTATAGTATAGTATGTTATGTTATGTTGCAGTATGTTATAGTATGTTGCAGTATGTTACAGTATGTCGCAGTATGTTACAGTATGTTGCGGTATGTTACAGTATGTTGCAGTATGTTACAGTATGTAATAGTATGTTGCAGTATGTTATAGTGTGTTGCAGTATGTTAGAGTATGTTGCAGTATGTTACAGTATGTAATAGTATGTTACAGTATATTACAGTATGTTACATTATGTAATAGTATGTTGCAGTATGTTATAGTATGGTATGGTATGGTATAGTATAGTATGTTATGTTATGTTGCAGTATGTTATAGTATGTTGCAGTATGTTACAGTATGTTGCAGTATGTTACAGTATGTTGCAGTATGTTATAGTATGTGCGGTATGTTACAGTATGTTACGGTATTTTGCAGTATGTTACAGTATGTTGCAGTATGTTACAGTATGTAATAGTATGTTGCAGTATGTTATAGTGTGTTGCAGTATGTTATAGTGTGTTGCAGTATGTTATAGTATGTTGCAGTATGTTATAGTATGCTACAGTATGTTACCGTATGTTACAGTATGTAATAGTATGTTACAGTATGTTACGGTATGTTGCGGTATGTTGCAGTATGTTACAGTATGTTGCAGTATGTTATAGTATGTTGCAGATTGTTGCGGTATGTTACAGTATGTTACAGTATGTTGCGGTATGTTACAGTATGTTGCGGTATGTTGCAGTATGTTACAGTATGTTGCCGTATGTTACAGTATGTAATAGTATGTTGCAGTATGTTATAGTGTGTTGCAGTATGTTATAGTATGTTGCAGTATGTTATAGTATGTTGCAGTATGTTATAGTATGTTGCAGTATGTTATGGTATGGTATGGTACAGTATGTTGCAGTATGTTATAGTATGTTGCAGTATGTTATAGTATGTTGCAGTATGTTATGGTATGGTATAGTATAGTATAGTATGTTATGTTATGTTGCAGTATGTTATAGTATGTTGCAGTATGTTGCAGAATGTTGCGGTATGTTACAGTATGTTGCAGTATGTTACAGTATGTTGCAGTATGTTGCAGTATGTTATAGTATGTTGCAGAATGTTGCGGTATGTTACAGTATGTTACAGTATGTTGCAGTATGTTATAGTATGTTGCGGTATGTTACAGTATGTAATAGTATGCTGCAGTATGTTATAGTATGGTATGGTATGGTATAGTATAGTATAGTATGTTATGTTATGTTGCAGTATGTTACAGTATGTTGCGGTATGTTACAGTATGTTGCGGTATGTTACAGTATGTTGCGGTATGTTACAGTATGTTGCATATGTTACAGTATGGTATGGTATGGTATAGTATAGTATGTTATGTTATGTTGCAGTATGTTATAGTATGTTGCAGTATGTTACAGTATGTTGCAGTATGTTGCAGTATGTTGCAGTATGTTACAGTATGTTGCAGTATGTTACAGTATGGTATGGTATGGTATAGTATAGTATGTTATGTTATGTTGCAGTATGTTATAGTATGTTGCAGTATGTTACAGTATGTTGCAGTATGTTGCAGTATGTTATAGTATGTTGCAGAATGTTGCGGTATGTTACAGTATGTTACAGTATGTTACAGTATGTTGCAGTATGTTATAGTGTGTTGCAGTATGTTACAGTATGTTGCAGTATGTTATAGTATGTTGCAGTATGTTATGGTATGGTATAGTATAGTATGTTATGTTATGTTGCAGTATGTTACAGTATGTTGCAGTATGTTACAGTAATTTTCAGTATGTTACAGTATGTTGCGGTATGTTGCAGTATGTTACAGTATGTTGCGGTATGTTACAGTATGTTGCGGTATGTTACAGTATGTTGCGGTATGTTACAGTATGTAATAGTATGTTGCAGTATGTTATAGTATGGTATGGTATGGTATAGTATAGTATAGTATGTTATGTTATGTTGCAGTATGTTACAGTATGTTGCAGTATGTTACAGTATGTAATAGTATGTTACAGTATGTTACAGTATGTTACAGTATGTTGCAGTATGTTACAGTATGTAATAGTATGTTATGTTATGTTGCAGTATGTTATAGTATGTTGCAGTATGTTACAGTACGTTGCAGTATGTTGCAGTATGTTACAGTATGTAATAGTATGTTGCAGTATGTTATAGTATGTTGCGGTATGTTACAGTATGTTGCGGTATGTTGAAGTATGTTACAGTATGTTGCAGTATGTTACAGTATGTAATTGTGTGTTGCGGTATGTTATAGTATGTTGCAGTATGTTACAGTATGTTACAGTATGTTACAGTATGTAATAGTATGTTGCAGTATGTTATAGGATGGTATGTTATGGTATGGTATGGTATAGTATAGTCTAGTATGTTATGTTATGTTGCAGTATGTTATAGTATGTTGCAGTATGTTATAGTATGTTGCAGTATGTTATAGTATGTTTCAGTATGTTACAGTATGTTATGGTATGGTATAGTATAGTATGTTATGTTATGTTGCAGTATGTTACAGTATGTTGCAGTATGTTACAGTAATTTGCAGTATGTTACAGTATGTTGCGGTATGTTGCAGTATGTTACAGTATGTTACAGTATATTGCAGTATGTTGCAGTATGTTACAGTATGTTGCGGTATGTTACAGTATGTTGCGGTATGTTACAGTATGTAATAGTATGTTGCAGTATGTTATAGTATGGTATGGTATGGTATAGTATAGTATGTTATGTTATGTTGCAGTATGTTACAGTATGTTGCAGTATGTTACAGTATGTAATAGTATGTTACAGTATGTTACAGTATGTAATAGAATGTTGCGGTATGTTACAGTATGTTACAGTATGTTGCAGTATGTTGCAGTATGTTGCAGTATGTTATAGTATGTTGCAGAATGTTGCGGTATGTTGCAGAATGTTGCGGTATGTTACAGTATGTTACAGTATGTTACAGTATGTTGCAGTATGTTATAGTATGTTGCAGTATGTTGCAGTATGTTATAGTGTGTTGCAGTATGTTACAGTATGTTGCAGTATGTTATAGTATGTTGCAGTATGTTATGGTATGGTATAGTATAGTATGTTATGTTATGTTGCAGTATGTTACAGTATGTTGCAGTATGTTACAGTAATTTGCAGTATGTTACAGTATGTTGCGGTATGTTGCAGTATGTTGCGGTATGTTGCGGTATGTTACAGTATGTTGCGGTATGTTACAGTATGTTGCGGTATGTTACAGTATGTAATAGTATGTTGCAGTATGTTATAGTATGGTATGGTATGGTATAGTATAGTATAGTATGTTATGTTATGTTGCAGTATGTTACAGTATGTTGCAGTATGTTACAGTATGTAATAGTATGTTACAGTATGTTACAGTATGTTACAGTATGTAATAGAATGTTGCGGTATGTTACAGTATGTTGCAGTATGTTACAGTATGTAATAGTATGTTACAGTATGTAATAGTATGTTGCAGTATGTTATAGTATGGTATAGTATAGTATGTTATGTTATGTTGCAGTATGTTATAGTATGTTGCAGTATGTTACAGTATGTAATAGTATGTTACAGTATGTAATAGTATGTTGCAGTATGTTATAGTATGGTATGGTATAGTATAGTATGTTATGTTATGTTGCAGTATGTTATAGTATGTTGCAGTATGTTATAGTATGTTGCAGTATGTTACAGTATGTTACAGTATGTTACAGTATGTTACAGTATGTAATAGTATGTTACAGTATGTTACAGTATGTTACAATATGTAATAGTATGTTGCAGTATGTTATAGGATGGTATGGTATGGTATAGTATAGTATAGTATGTTATGTTATGTTGCAGTATGTTATAGTATGTTGCAGTATGTTATAGTATGTTGCAGTATGTTATAGTATGTTTCAGTATGTTACAGTATGTTACAGTATGTAATAGTATGTTGCAGTATGTTATAGTATGGTATGGTATGGTATGGTATAGTATAGTATAGTATAGTATAGTATGGTATAGTATAGTATAGTATAGTATGTTATGTTATGGTATAGTATGTTATGTTATGGTATGGTATGGTATGGTATGGTATGGTATGGTATGGTATGGTATGGTATAGTATTGTATAGTATAGTATAGTATAGTATAGTATGTTTTGGTATAGTATAGTAGAGTAGAGTATAGTATAGTATGTTATGTTATGTTATGTTATGGTATGGTATGTTATGTTATGTTATTTTATAGTATAGTATAGTATAGTATAGTATGTTATGTTATGTTATGTTATGGTATAGTATAGTATAGTATGTTATGTTATGTTATGGTATGGTATGGTATGGTATGTTATGTTATGTTATGTTATAGTATAGTATAGTATAGTATAGTATAGTATGTTATGTTATGCTATGTTATGTTATGTTATCTTATGTTATGTTATGTTATGGTATAGTATAGTATAGTATAGTATAGTATGTTATGTTATGTTATGGTATAGTATAAAATATACATAGTAACATAGTAACATAGTAACATAGTAGATGACGGCAGATAAAGACCCGAATGGTCCATCCAGTCTGCCCAACCTGAAATCTAGGAAGCAGATATAATGCTGAAAACCAGTGAAAAGCTGAAATATGAAATGCTGAAATATGAAAATCTGAGTAACTTAGCTTTTAGAAGTTCACAGGGCAGCCTTGTTTCAGCAATGTCCCAAAGATAATGCAATTAACCTTAGAAGTAAAACAGAGCCCCTCCCTTCTCCACCTAATCAGACACAATGTTTAAAAACTAGTGAGTCAGAAATATAGGCTCTATACCACCTAAAACACAGTTTTTTAAACAAAACTGCAGGTTCTATCAGTGCTACCCTAAAACACAGGATTTATAACAGGATTTTCCCTACTTTAGTCACCTTGAGCCACAGGCACCAGAAATATAGGCTCTATACCACCTAAAACACAGTATTTTAAACAAAACTGCAGGTTCTAATCAGTGCTACCCTAAAACACAGGATTTATAACAGGATTTTCCCTACTTTAGTCACCTTGAGCCACAGGCACCAGAAATATAGGCTCTATACCACCTAAAACACAGTTTTTTAAACAAAACTGCAGGTTCTCTCAGTGCTACCCTAAAACACAGGATTTATAACAGGATTTTCCCTACTTTAGTCACCTTGAGCCACAGGCACCAGAAATATAGGCTCTATACCACCTAAAACACAGTATTTTAAACAAAACTGCAGGAAGAGGAAATAAGATTTAACAGAGGAAAGAGAAGGATTTTTTTGTGCTTTTTTTTATATTTTTTTTTTTAGTAAGAAACAGGGAGGAGAAGAGAAATTAAGCAGATATAATGCTGAAAACCAGTGAAAAGCTGAAATATGAAATGCTGAAATATGAAAATCTGAGTAACTTAGCTTTTAGAAGTTCACAGGGCAGCCTTGTTTCAGCAATGTCCCAATGTTTCAGCAATGTCCCAATGTCCCAATGTCCCAAAGATTATGTTATGTTATGTTATGGTATAGTATAGTATAGTATAGTATAGCATAGTATAGTATAGTATAGTATGTTATGGTATGGTATAGTATAGTATAGTATAGTATAGTATGGTATGTATGGTATGGTATGGTATAGTATAGTATAGTATAGTATGGTATAGTTATGTTATAGTATGTTATGTTATGTTATGTTAGAGTATAGTATAGTATAGTATGTTAGAGTATAGTATGCTATAATATGTTGCAGTATGTTACAGTATGTTGCATTATGTTATAGTATGTTGCAGTATGTTACAGTATGTTGCAGTATGTTATAGTATGTTGCAGTATTTCGCAGTATGTTACCGTATGTTGCGGTATGTTACAGTATGTTGCGGTATGTTGCAGTATGTTGCGGTATGTTACAGTATGTAATAGTATGATGCAGTATGTTATAGTATGTTGCAGTATGTTATAGTATGTTGCGGTATGTTACAGTATGTTGCGGTATGTTGGAGTATGTTACAGTATGTTGCAGTATGTTACAGTATGTAATAGTATGTTGCAGTATGTTATGGTATATTGCAGTATGTTATAGTATGTTGCAGTATGTTATAGTATGTCGCAGTATGTTACAGTATGTTACAGTATGTTGCAGTATAGTATAGTATGTTATGGTATGGTATGATATAGTATAGTATAGTATGGTATGGTATGGTATGGTATAGTATAGTATAGGATAGTATAGTATGTTATAGTATAGTATAGTATAGAATAGCATAGTATAGTATAGTATAGTATGTTATGGTATGGTATAGTATAGGATAGGATAGGATAGTATATTATAGTATGTTATGTTATGTTATGTTATGGTATAGTATAGTATAGTATAGTATGTTATGTTATGGTATGGTATGTATTGGTATGGTATGGTATAGTATAGTATAGTATAGTATGTTATGTTATGGTATGGTATGGTATGGTATGGTATGGTATAGTATAGTATAGTATAGTATAGTATGTTATGTTATGTTATGGTATAGTATAGTATAGTATAGTATAGTATGGTATGGTATGTTATGTTATGTTATGTTATGGTATGATATGGTATGGTATGGTATGGTATAGTATTGTATAGTATAGTATAGTATGTTATGTTATGTTATGTTATGTTATGGTATAGTATAGTATAGTATGTTATGTTATGTTATGTTATGGTATAGTATAGTATAGTATAGTATGTTATGTTATGGTATGTATTGGTATGGTATGGTATAGTATAGTATAGTATGTTATGTTATGGTATGGTATGGTATGGTATGGTATGGTATAGTATAGTATAGTATAGTATGTTATGTTATGTTATGTTATGGTATAGTATAGTATAGTATAGTATAGTATGGTATGGTATGTTATGTTATGTTATGTTATGGTATGATATGGTATGGTATGGTATGGTATAGTATTGTATAGTATAGTATAGTATAGTATATTATGGTATAGTATAGTATGTTATGTTATGTTATGTTATGTAATGTTATGTTATGTTATGCTATGTTATGTTATGTTATGTTATGTTATGGTATAGTATAGTATAGTATAGTATATTATGTTATGGTATAGTATAGTATAGTATAGTATAGTATAGCATAGTATAGTATAGTATAGTATGTTATGGTATGGTATAGTATAGTATAGTATAGTATAGTATGTTATGTTATGTTATGTTATAGTATGTAGTATGTTGCGGTATTTTGCAGTATGTTACGGTATGTTATAGTATGGTATGGTATGGTATAGTATAGTATAGTATGTTATGTTATGTTGCAGTATGTTATAATATGTTGCAGTATGTTGTAGTATGTTGCAGTATGTTATAGTATGTTGCAGTATGTTACAGTATGTTACAGTATGTTACAGTATGTAATAGTATGTTGCAGTATGTTATAGTATGGTATGGTATGGTATAGTATAGTATAGTATGTTATGTTATGTTGCAGTATGTTATAGTATGTTGCAGTATGTTACAGTATGTCGCAGTATGTTACAGTATGTTGCGGTATGTTACAGTATGTTGCAGTATGTTACAGTATGTAATAGTATGTTGCAGTATGTTATAGTGTGTTGCAGTATGTTAGAGTATGTTGCAGTATGTTACAGTATGTAATAGTATGTTACAGTATGATACAGTATGTTACAGTATGTAATAGAATGTTGCGGTATGTTACAGTATATTGCAGTATGTTGCAGTATGTTGCAGTATGTTACAGTATGTTGCAGTATGTTGCAGCATGTTATAGTATGTTTCAGTATGTTATACCATACCATACCATACTATACTATACTATACCATACCATACCATAACATACTATACTATACTGCAACATACTGTAACATACTGTAACATAATGTTGCAGTATGTTATAGTGTGTTGCAGTATGTTATAGTATGTTGCAGTATGTTATAGTATGGTGCAGTATGTCGCAGTATGTTACAGTATGTTACAGTATGTTAAAGTATGTAATTATATGTTGCAGTATGTTATAGTATGTTGCAGTATGTTATAGTATGTTGCGGTATGTTACAGTATATTGCGGTATGTTGCAGTATGTTGCAGTATGTTGCAGTATGTTACAGTATGTTGCAGTATAGTATAGTATAGTTATGGTATGGTATAGTATAGTATAGTATGGTATGGTATGGTATAACATACTGAAACATACTATAACATGCTGCAACATACTGCAACATACTGTAACATACTGCAACATACTGCAATATACTGTAACATACCGCAACATACTATTACATACTGTAACATACTGTATCATACTGTAACATACTATTACATACTGTAACATACTGCAACATACTGTAACATACTGCAACATACTATAACATACTGCAACATAACATAACATACTATACTATACCATACCATACTATAACATACTGCAACATACTATTACATACTGTAACATACTGTAACATACTATTACATACTGTAACATACTGCAACATACTGTAACATACTGTAACATACCGCAACATTCTATTACATACTGTAACATACTGTAACATACTGTAACATACTATTACATACTGTAACATACTGCAACATACTGTAACATACTGCAACATAACATAACATACTATACTATACTATACCATACCATACCATACTATAACATACTGCAACATACTATTACATACTGTAACATACCGCAACATACTGTAACATACCGCAACATACTGTAACATACCGCAACATACTGTAACATACTGCAACATATCGTAACATACTGTAACATACTGCAAATTACTGTAACATACTGCAACATACTGTAACATACTGCAACATAACATAACATACTATACTATACCATACCATAACATACTGCAACATACTGTAACATACTGCAACACACTATAACATACTGCAACATACTGCAACATACTATAACATACTGTAACATACTGTAACATACTGTAATATACCGCAACATTCTGCAACATACTATAACATACTGCAACATACTGCAACATACTGTAACATACTGCAACATACTGTAACATACCGCAACATTCTGCAACATACTGCAACATACTATTACATATTGTAACATACTGTAACATACTGTAACATACTATTACATACTGTAACATACTGTAACATACTGTAACATACTATAACATACTGCAACATACTATAACATACCGCAACACACAATTACATACTGTAACATACTGCAACATACTGTAACATACTTCAACATACCGCAACATACTGTAACATACCGCAACATACTATAACATACTGCAACATACTATTACATACTGTAACATACTGTAACATACTGTGAAATACTGCAACATACTATAACATACTGCAACATACTGTAACATACTGCAACATACTATAACATAATGCAACATACTGTAACATACTGCAACATATTATAGCATACTATACTCTAACATACTATACTATACTATACTCTAACATAACATAACATAACATAAACATACTATAACATAACTATACCATACTATACTATACTATACTATACTATACCATACCATACATACCATACTATACTATACTATACTATACTATACCATAACATAACATAACATAACATACTATACTATACCATAACATAACATAACATACTATACTATACTATACCATAACATAACATAACATAAGATAACATAACATAACATAGCATAACATAACATACTATACTATACTATACTATACTATAACATAACATAACATAACATACCATACCATACCATAACATAACATAACATACTATACTATACTATACCATAACATAACATAACATAACATAACATACTATACTATACTATACTATACTATAAAATAACATAACATAACATAACATACCATACCATAACATAACATAACATACTATACTATACTATACTATACTATACTATACAATACTATACCATACCATACCATACCATACCATACCATACCATAACATAACATAACATACTATACTATACCATAACATAACATACTATACTATACTATACTATACCATACTATACTATACTATACTATACCATACCATACCATACCATACCATACTATAACATACTGCAACATACTATAACATACTGCAACATACTATAACATACTGCAACATAACATAACATACTATACTATACTATACCATACCATACCATCCTATAACATACTGCAACATACTATTACATATTGTAACATACTGTAACATACTGTAACATACTATTACATACTGTAACATACTGTAACATACTGCAACATACTATAACATACTGCAACACACAATTACATACTGTAACATACTGCAACATACTGTAACATACTTCAACATACCGCAACATACTGTAACATACCGCAACATACTATAACATACTGCAACATACTATTACATACTGTAACATACTGCAACATACTGTAACATACTGTAACATACCGCAACATTCTATTACATACTGTAACATACTGTAACATACTGTAACATACTATTACATACTATAACATACTGCAACATACTATAACATACCGCAACACACAATTACATACTGTAACATACTGCAACATACTGTAACATACTTCAACATACCGCAACATACTGTAACATACCGCAACATACTATAACATACTGCAACATACTATTACATACTGTAACATACTGCAACATACTGTAACATACTGCAACATACTGTAACATACTGCAACATACTATAACATACTGCAACATAACATAACATACTATACTATACCATACCATACTATAACATACTGCAACATACTATTACATACTGTAACATACTGTAACATACTATTACATACTGTAACATACTGCAACATACTGTAACATACTGTAACATACCGCAACATTCTATTACATACTGTAACATACTGTAACATACTATTACATACTGTAACATACTGCAACATACTGCAACATACTGCAACATACTGTAACATTCCGCAACATACCGCAACATACCGCAACATACTGCAACATACTGTAACATACTGCAACATACTATAACATACTGCAACATAATACAACATACTGCAACATATTATAACATACTGCAACATAACATAACATACTATACTATACCATACCATACCATACCATACTATAACATACTGTAACATACTGTAACATACTGCAACATACTATAACATACTGCAACATAATACAACATACTGCAACATATTATAACATGCTGCAACATAACATAACATACTATACTATACCATACCATACCATACTATAACATACTGCAACATACTGCAACATACTGTAACATACCGCAACATACCGCAACATACCGCAACATACTGCAACATACTATTACATACTGTAACATACGGCAACATACTGTGACATACTGCAACATACTGTAACATACTGCAACATACTATAACATACTGCAACATACTGTAACATACTGTAACATACTGTAACATACCGCAACATACTGCAACATACTGTAACATACTGTAACATACTGTAACATACCGCAACATTCTGCAACATACTATAACATACTGCAACATACTGCAACATACTGTAACATACCGCAACATACCGCAACATACCGCAACATACTGCAACATACTATTACATACTGTAACATACGGCAACATACTGTGACATACTGCAACATACTGTAACATACTGCAACATACTATAACATACTGCAACATACTGTAACATACTGTAACATACTGTAACATACCGCAACATTCTGCAACATACTATAACATACTGCAACATACTGCAACATACTCCAAGTTTTCTTTTTTCAGGTTTCCCCAAGTTTTTTCCTCTGCCCTTTCAGGTTTCTCCAAGTTTTTTCCTCTGCCCTTTCAGGTTTCCCCAAGTTTTTTCCTCTGCCCTTTCAGGTTTCCCCAAGTTTTTTCCTCTGCCCTTTCAGGTTTCTCCAAGTTTTTTCCTCTGTCCTTTCAGGTTTCTGGGCGGGCGGGCAGAAAGGCGAGGTTTTGGCGCTTCAGCCAAAACAGCGCCCAGGGTGGTCTGCGCCCCCAGTCCTCCTCGCTATGCCACTGGGTCCATATCCATATTCAGTCCTCCAGGAGCTAGTGTGCCAAACTTAAAGATGAACCTCTGCTCAGTTCTAAGTAATAAAGCTTCCATATCTCTTCATCTCCCATGTTTTTCTTGGAACAGCTGTTGCACAACATTTTATAATCCTCTAAACGATGTCCAGCCCCCAGAGTATGCTCTACAAGTGCTTTCTCTTTCACTTGGCACTTGATGGCACTCTTGTGTTCCACGATGCCAAGTCCACAAGGGCAAACAGCAGCATAAATAACACCCTAATTTAAGAAGTGCTTCAAAAGTAACTCCTCCCCTGTTTTTGGTCTGTAAGGGAGGGTGAAGAGGGATGTCAATACTGCTGGAAAACCAATTGCTGCATTGTGTCATATTTGAGAAAATAAAGCACACACGTGGGAAAATGTTTTATAAACTGATGAGGTCAGTTTGGGGAAATTTAATTAAATTATGGAGATATAACCTATGTATAACAGATTTGCTACCTATTCAGGGTAATGGAGATTTTCAACCTGGTATGACATCTAGGATTTTTAGAATTTGGGGGCTTAAAGGTATTTATTATTTATCACAAGTATTGGATGAAACTGGGAAGATTAAGAGTTTTCCTGACCTTTCTATTGTAGTGGGAGGGGGGTCCTGGATCATTATATGCATATATGTAATTGGTAAATTTATATTAATAAATTGAAGAGATTGAATTTGTCTTGTGGAGTTCATGACAGAATTACTTCTTTTTTTAATCAATGTGATGATGTGCCTATTTCAGTTTCTTTATTACACAAGTGGTGGTGGAATATATTACCTACCCGTACATATGATAAAATTCTACAAAATTGGAATGAGGAGTTGGGAATTCAGATTTCTCTTCTTGATTTTACTCAATCTATTAATAGACTACCAAAGATTATAAAATGGTATGTTTGGAGAGAATGTACTTATAGAATTTTGCATAGGGCTTATTTTTCCCAAATTCAAGCTTTTCATGCGAATTTAATAGATACCCCAATTTGTATTAAATGTAATAAAGATCCTGGCACATTATCTCATGCTTTTTGGTTGTGTCCTTTGATCAACTCATTTTGGGTGTCATCCTATTATTTTTGGGTTCTTTATGGGGTAATTCGATAGTGGGTTGTCCTAGGGGAATAATTTTTGGTAAAGCGTCAGCTTGTGGGGTTTTTGGCTAACTAAAATGTCTTATTTCAAAAAGCCTGTATGATTGGGCATAAATGTATTATGCACTTTTGGTTGCAGAAAGAATCTCCAAGTTTTTGTTATTGGAGGAATAAATTACATCGCTTATTTTTATTTGAGAGTTGGGAGGTTCGAGGTTCGCCTAAAAAATCTCGTCTTTTTATGGAGGTTTGGAATCCTTATATTCAGAATATTTCACCAAAAATATGAAGTTTGGTTATCAATGATTTATATTTAAATTATTCCAGCAGTAAGAAGCAGTAAATACAAACAATAGTACCATTCAGGAAATAACATTTTCAACAATATAATCAGTTCCCCTCCCATCCCCCCCTCCCCTCCCCAAGAATCCATGGCCAGTCCAACAACTGAGAGTGGGAATAAAATCTTAAAGATTTAAAAGTCTACTGCGAGCACGCGGTGTGAGGTCCTGCCAGAAGTGCTCCCACACCTGACAAAATTTGCGACCTGGGCCAAGAGTCAAGTCTCCCACCATTCGTCTCTCCAGTGTTGCGTGCACTATCATTAGGGATCTCCATTGTGCATATGACGGGGGATCACGGGAGAGCCAGTTGGTGAGGATGGCTTTTTTTCCCATCAAAAGGGCTCTGGAGATAAATGCTGACATTCCCCTGGGTTTGGGCGAGGCTATATTATAAAATCCAAATAACGCCCTCAGTTGCGGAAGCCATCGCCTTCCCCAAAGCGATGTGGTATATAGGCCAAGATGTCTCCAAAACTGTTGGATTGCGGGGCAGGCCCAAAACATGTGACTCAAAGATGTGTGAGCCTGATTGCATTTGGGGCAAGTATGCGACGCAGTAATCCCCATCCGGGCTGCACGTTCCGGTGGAATGTAAAGTCTAAGAACAATTTTCAATTGCATTTCCCAGTGAGTAATATTAGGTGACACCTTCTGAATGTTCTTCAGGACCTGTTGAGCAGTCAACTGGCAATGCAAGTCCTCAGCCTACGTTGTCGCTAATATATCCAGATTCGTACTTGGTTGGCAATCCCGGATCCCCACAATATGAAATCGTAGAGGAATCCTCTGTTGGGCTGAAAGGCTGAAGAGTTCCGAAAGCGCCTCCCTGCAGACTTCAGTAAGGGCAGCCACTGGGAGGGACTGAACATAGTGACGGATCTGGTAATAGGCGAAGAGATCATTAGCCTGTAGGTCAAAAGTTTGTTGCAGCTCGGCATGGGGCCAGGCTCCCCTCCTCCGAAAACAGGTGAAAAAGATATTGTAGACCTTGTGCTTGCCACCTAAGAAAGGTGGCATTTTGCATGCCCGGCTGGAAAGCTCCATTGCCCAGTATAGGCAAATATAAAGACACCCTAGAAGACAATTTGGCTGTTTTACAGACCCATCTCCATGTCCTTCTGGCCGGCGTAAAAATGGGGTAATGAGACACCAAAGGATGCATCGGTTATCAATGATTTATTATGAAAATTAGGTTTACTAATTACATTCTAGTTTTTTTATTTTAATTCTTTATTTTTGTCAACTTTCATCTAGGGTGAGGAATTTCATTTAGGGGCAGATAGTGGGTAGGGGAATGGAATTAAGGGGGGTGTAGATAAGATTGAAGTAATTCATATGGAAATTAAATTTGAAAGAATGATTTAAAACTGATGAGACCAAAGTGGAACATCCTTACACCTGTGCCACAAAAGGAAACACAGGCATCGTCCTGCTATCACCATCCCTACACTAAAGCATTGTGGTGACCCACGATGTGAGGATGCTTTGAAAGATCAAAGGAAGGATGGATAGTGCACAGTCCAGATGGAGCCTGGAGAAAAACATGTTTCAGTCTAGCATAGATCTGGCACGGGGAGAAGATTCATCTTTCAGCAGGTCACTGATTCAAAACCAAAGAACCAACAGTGTGAAGGAAATGAGTGTCCTCGAGTGACTCAGTCAAATCCCTTCATGTTATACCTTGTGCAGCCATACCACTCGCACTGCCCAGAGCACACCTTCTGTCTGATGCTTCAACTCTCCTGGCACCCACAGCTCCTCAAACATGGTTCCAGTTGTTACCTTCTGCACATATCTGTCTCTTGCCCACGGAGTGCATATGTGCACACTTCCCAAATGTGATAGGTAAATGCCATTTTTTGCTGCCAAAGTGCACATATATACACACTTGGAGGAGCATAATCGAAAGAGTGCTGCAAATGATGGGGCTTCCCTCTCCCAATGCATCTTGGGATGCAATGGGAGGGGCTGAAGTCCCTGACTGGCATTTGCAGTACGCGGCCTTGTAGGCAGGAGGGAGTGTGCTTACCTCCTGCTTTTTTCTCATCCAAAGGTATGAGGGTCTGGGAATGTTGGGTGGGGGTGAGGGCTTTTCGGGATGTTGAGATGTTGGGGGGAGGGGTATAGGGTGCCACGGCTCAGCTGATCCTGGCAGGGGCAATCCCCATCAGCTGAGCCACCAGGAATCCCTGAAACTGGCTCAGCTGATGGGGATTCCTCTGTCGCAATCAGCTGATGGGAAGCCTATCTGCTCTTTGGGTGGTGGGAGGGGGATCGTGACCACTGGGGAATAAGAGGGGTGGGGGAGGGTGTCATGCCTTAAATCCTCCAGTGGTCTTCTTGACAGTTTGTGGAACTTAGGCGCAACTCAAAGAGTCTAACTGCCGACATCTAAGTTCCCTCTAGGAAAGTTTTGATTATGGCTGCAGTACGACCAGGTTGAAACCCACCAGATTCCCACCACCCAACACACCCCTTTGATCTCTGGACGCACAGCAGCTTAGAAGTGCTACTGCACATCCAGAAAGTTGATTTTGATTATCGGCACTTGGATATCCCTGTATTAGGATGTCCAAGGGATGACTTAGGCTGGTTTTGGGATGTTTTAAAGTTTTGATTATGAGCCCCATACTGCTTCAGGTCTCCTGTTAGGGAAGGAAGGTAAAATTAAAGTACAAAATAGAAAGAAAAGTATGCTGTATATTATTATGTTGTATATGGTACTGGTTTTAAGCACATTTTCTCCTCCCATCTTTCCAACACTACCATAGAAAACAAATCAGCAATCCTAAACCATGAAAACAACAGTTTTGTGTGTCCAGATGTCGCATCAAGGTGAGGGGTATCTGAGCCTAATGCCAAGCATTTTCACAGAAGTCTGCCCAGTTATTATGTAATTTGTCACTTGTATCCACGGTCCTGGGTGTTGCAGCTCCTAAGATCCATGTTCTCTCCCTCCCCTGCTACAGGTCACGACCTGCCAAATGGAGCAGGACCGGCACTTTCTTTCCCTGCTGGTGGAGCCACGCAGTCTGCTGGTACTCAGCGGGGACATGTACAGCTGCTACCTCCATGGAATCCGCCCTGCCGCCTCTGACTTCATCACTGAGAATGTTGCAAACATCGCCAGCTGCGACTCCCGCTACGGAGACACGCTGACACGGGAGACCCGGGTGTCCCTCACCATTCGTTATGTTCCCAAAGTCCTCAAGACAACCATTGCGTTGGGCAAGAGGAAGTGAGCAACCCTTCATTACCACTTTGCCAGTCACATGGCTTGATCTCGTTCCTGGACATTTTAATTGTGTTGGTTTTTTGGTTAATTTGCAGAATAAAGCTGGACCTTGTTACTGTGTTTTTGAATGAAATAAAGTGTTGGGGGGGGGGGGGAGAGAAGCAGCAATAGGAATGGACAAAAGGTTCATATAACTAGATGCTTCAATTGAAAGGGTGCTAATAATAGTCCCTGCTCAGAAGAGCTTACAATCTAATTTAGACAGGATATTTCAGGGTTAGGGAGGTTATAGTGGGTTTAGGTATCTGACAGCAGTGAGGGGAAGTGGGCCTTTAGTTTGGATTTGAACCCTGCCAAGCCAGTCATGCTTAGGAAGGGGGTACGTGCCCCTCTTTCTACAGCTAGGTCATAGAAACATGATGGCAGATAAAGGCCAATTGGCCCATCTAGTCTGCCCGTCCGCAGTAACTGTTATCTCTTTTTCTCTCTGAGAGATCCCATGTACTTATCCCAGGTCCTCTTGAATTCGGACACACTCTCTGTCTCCACCACCTCTTCTGGGCCAATGATTCTCAACCCAGTCCTTCAGATGCCACCATCCAGGCAGGTTTTCAGGATATCCATAATGCATATGACTCGGTTACATTTGCATTAAAAGGGAGGTAGTGCATACAGTTTTATCTCCTGCTTATTCAGTGTGGATATCCTGAAAATCTGCCTGAATGGTGGTGTCCAAGTACTGGGCTGAGAAACCCTGATCAAGGCATTATCCCCTCCATACATAAACAAGACAGAATTTATATCCGACAATGAAGAATAACCCTTATATGGCTGCTATTAAAATAAAAATGCTGACCACGTGAGGCTTGTCCTTTTATTTTACTGAATGTTAGAAGCGATGGCTGCCACACAGCCTCAGATAGGAGAACTGACCAGCATCGCTGCCACAATTGGGGCAGTCATGGAGTCATAAGAACATAAGCGTTGCCTCTGCCGGGTCAGACCAGGGATCCATCGTGCCCGGCAGTCCGCTCCCGCGGCGGCCCCCCAGGTCCATGACCTGAAAGTGTTCCCTACCTAATCTAAAATATCCATACCCTATTCACTCAATGTCCTGTACGGTAAACCTCTATCTGTACCCTGTTATCCCTTTCGCTTCCAGGAAGTCATCCAGTCCCTTTTTGAACCCCAGAATTGTACTCTGTCTTATTACCTCTCCGGGAAGCGCGTTCCAGGTGTCCACCACCCTCTGGGTGAAGAAGAACCTCCTTGCATTCGTTATGAATCTGTCTCCTCTCAGTTTTTCTGAATGACCTCTTGTTTTAGTTGTCCCTGCCAGTCTAATGATTATCCCAGGACAAGCAGGCAGCATATTCTTAACGTATGGGTGACGTCACCGACGGAGCCCCGGTACGGACCTTTATAACTAGAAAGTTCTAGTTGGCCGCACCGCGCATGCGCGAGTGCCTTCCCGCCCGACGGAGGAGTGCGTGGTCTCCAGTTTCTTCATTTCCGCGGAGCGAAGAAGACGCATGTGGTTTCAACGGCCGTTGAAAACTTCTTTTTTGCCTTCCCGCTCGCGTTATTTTCTTGTTTTTTCTCTTTTTCCCTTCGGGTTTCTTGTTCATTTCTAATTCGTAAAAAAAAAAAAAAAAAAAACTTTGTTTTTTTCCTTTATTTTTCAGCCGGCCCCGGTGGGGCCTGTTGCCATCATACAAGCCTCCGGCTTTGATTTCGCGGAGGCCGTCTTTCCCTTCATGCCCCCCCAGCCGGGTTTTAAGAAGTGCCAGCGGTGTGCACGCCCGATCTCCCTTTCGGACCCACACAACTGGTGCCTACAGTGCTTGGGTCCGGAACATCGGGCTGACACCTGCACCCGCTGTGCTACTCTCAAAAAACGCACGCTTAAAAATAGACAAATCCAGCAGAATCTCCTCTTCGGCACCGGTTCTGCTATGGATCCGACCCCGACATCGACGGCACCGACTAAATCGGCACCGTCAACATCGACACCACCTGATCCTTCTTCGGGGTCGATAGCGCCAGGTAAGCCGGCTAAGAAGCCTTCCACTTCCCTCGAGCGCCCTCCAGCCACAGCGGCGACACCGATCCTTCCGGCGTCCCGCAAATCCCGTAAACGCTCCGCTCCGATCTCGGTGAGTGCCTCTTCATCGGCCTCCTCATCGCCGGAGCGTAGAGCAGCACCGATGGTACCCAAGAAAACTAAAACGGTACCGGTGCCCCCATTGGAGGACCGTATCTCGGCCATCCTCCAGGACAAATTGCATGAACAGCTACAGCACCAACTTCAGGAACTGCTTCCGACCCTATTGGCACCGCTCCTTCCGGTACCGGTCCGGCCCGAGCCTCGCACCACTCCGCCGGTGTCCACCCCCTCGGTACCGATGAACACTTCCATGCCGGTCTTATCTGCCCAGCCCGCACTTCAGACTTGCGCTGCGGAAGACCCCTCCCGGCCCCAGGATCGACACCGGTCGTCTCGGGACCGGGATCGGCAACACTCCTCCCGGGACAGGGATCGACGCCGGTCTTCATCTCCCGGCACCGTATCCATGCGATCTGGAAAATCCCTTTCTAAAACCCGCCATACTGAGCCGGCCATCAGGGACCCAGACTTATGGGAGCAATCCCCACTCGGTACCGAGGAGGATGCCTCTTCTGCAGATGAGGAACCCTCCATGGCTGAATCCACCTCCAAGCCTGAGCAATCCTCCTTCACAAAATTCCTTCGGGAGATGTCTGCGGCTCTTTCCATACCACTTAAGTCCGACTCCAAGAAGTCCCAGGCCTTTTTAGAAGCCTTGGACTTCGACCAACCTCCCAAGGAGTTTCTCAAACTGCCCGTACATGATATCTTACGGGAAACATTTTATAAAAATTTGGAGAATCCCCTTACGGTTCCAGGTGCCCCTAGGAAACTGGACAGTTTATACCGGGTCATCCCTATTCCGGGATTTGATAAACCCCAATTGCCCCATGAGAGCCTCCTGGTAGAATCCACTCTCAAAAAAATCTCATGGTTCCAGTGTTTATGCCTCCACCCCTCCTGGCAGAGAGGGAAAAACAATGGACAAATTTGGTAAGCGCCTGTACCAGAATGCCATGCTGGCTAACAGAGCCAACAATTACACCTTTCATTTTTCATTTTATCTGAAACACCTGGTACAACAACTTTCTGCTTTGCAAAAATATATCCCTGAGCGCAAGGTTCCATTATTTCAACAACAAATTTCCACCCTCCTTCAGCTCAGAAAATTCATGGTGCGCTCGATCTATGATTCTTTCGAGCTCACTTCCAGAGCTTCTGCACTGGCAGTAGCCATGCGTCGCCTTGCCTGGCTGAGGGTGTCTGATCTTGATGTGAACCACCAAGACCGCCTCGCCAACGCGCCCTGCCTTGGTGATGAACTTTTTGGGGAGTCTCTAGATACCACGACACAAAAACTTTCGGCTCATGAGACGAGATGGGACACCCTCATTAAGCCTAAAAAGAAGACTCCACCTGCACGACCATACAGACCTCAGTCCTCTTACCAATGTCGTTTTTCTGCTAGGCCACTTAATCCTCCTGAACAGCAATCTCGTCGGCCTCGCCAACAGCAACAACAACACTCTCAGGCTCGTTCTCAGTCTCATCAGGCGACCAAGCCTCTCCCTCAAACTAAACCTCCTCAGCCCTTTTGACTCCTTTCTCCAGGGCATAGCCAGTCTCCAACCGTCGATGCCGCTTCCTCAACCTATCGGAGGCCGCCTCACCATCTTTCTACGCCGCTGGGAGGCCATCACATCAGACCTGTGGGTTCTCAACATCATCCGTCACAGATACTCACTCAGGTTCCAGACTCTTCCTGTAGACCATCCTCCCGTAGAGTCTGCTTCTCACTCCTCCCAAACTCCTCTCCTCCTCAGGGAGGTCCAATCCCTCCTCCTCCTCAATGCCATCGAAGAAGTTCCACCAGACCAAAGAGGTCAGGGATTTTACTCCCGCTACTTCCTGGTACCCAAGAAAACAGGGGATCTTCGTCCTATCCTCGACCTCAGGAACCTCAACAAGTGTTTGGTCAAGGAAAAGTTCAGAATGCTCTCCCTTGCCACGCTTTATCCTCTTCTTTCTCAACACGACTGGCTATGTTCCCTAGACCTCAAGGAGGCCTACACTCACATTCCAATCCATCAGACTTCACGTCGCTACCTCCGATTCCAGATACAGAATCACCACTATCAGTACAAGGTGCTGCCCTTTGGTCTCGCATCATCACCCAGGGTGTTCACCAAGTGCCTGATTGTGGTAGCGGCCTGTTTCAGGTCCCACAACCTACAAGTGTTCCCCTACTTGGACGATTGGTTGGTGAAAGCAACTACGTCTCCGCTTGTGCTGCAAGCCACTCACCACACCATCTCTTTCCTCCATCTCTTGGGGTTCGACATCAATTATCCCAAATCGCATCTGCTCCCCACGCAGTGTCTTCAGTTCATCGGAGCTGTTCTCGATACCAATCTAATGAGGGCGTTCCTTCCTGCCGACCGGCACCGGACTCTGCTTCACCTCTGCCGACAGGTGCTCCTCCAACCATCCATCCCTGCTCGCCAGATGATGATTCTTCTGGGTCACATGGCTTCAACAGTCCATGTAGTTCCTCTGGCGCGACTCCACCTCAGGATACCTCAATGGACCCTCGCCAACCAATGGTCACAGACCAGGGATCCTCTTTCTCATCCCATCTCTGTGACATCGTCTCTTCAGCAATCTCTTCAATGGTGGTTGAACTCTTCAAATCTTTCCAGGGGCCTCCTTCTTCATCCACCCCCTCATTCCATGATCATCACCACGGACGCCTCCCCCTATGCATGGGGGGCTCACATGGGAGTTCTCCGCACCCAGGGACTCTGGACCCCTCAGGAGCGTCAACATCACATCAATTTCCTGGAACTCAGAGCCATGTTTTATGCTCTCAAGGCCTTCCAACACCTTCTCTACCCTCAGGTTCTTCTCCTGTGCACAGACAACCAGGTAGCCATGTACTACATCAACAAACAAGGCGGCACCGGATCTCGTCCCCTTTGTCAGGAGGCCCTCCGAATCTGGACATGGGCCACAGCCCACAACCTTTGCCTCAAAGCTGTCTATATCCAGGGCGAACAGAACTCCCTGGCCGACCATCTCAGCCGCATCCTTCAACCTCACGAGTGGACCCTGGATCCTTCCACTCTCCACTCCATCTTTGCTCGCTGGGGCACTCCACAGGTGGACCTATTTGCAGCTCCTCACAACCATCAGCTACCCCAGTTCTGTTCCAGACTCTTCTCTCCGCATCGTCTGGCCCCGGATGCATTCCTGCTCGACTGGACGGGTCAGTTCCTCTATGCCTTCCCTCCACTTCCTCTGATGTTGCGGACCCTGTTCAAACTCCGCAAGGACAGGGCCACCATGATTCTCATCGCCCCTCGGTGGCCCAGACAACACTGGTTCTCCCTCCTGCTTCAGCTCAGCTCCAGGGAGCCCATTCCTCTTCCTGTATTTCCTACTCTGCTTACACAGCAGCATCAGTCTCTACTACATCCCAATCTGTCTTCCCTCCACCTGACAGCTTGGTTTCTCTCGGGCTGACTTCTCCAGAAAACCTGTCTCAGCCTGTCCGTCGCATTTTGGATGCCTCCAGGAAACCCTCCACACTTCAATGTTACCATCAGAAGTGGACCCGGTTTTCCTCTTGGTGCCTCCTGCATCATCACAACCCCACCTCATTGGCGGTGGAGACCGTACTGGACTATTTGCTCTCTCTGTCCAATGCTGGCCTCAAGTCTACCTCAATCAGAGTCCACCTCAGTGCCATCACTGCTTTTCATGAGCCTATCCTCGGAAAACCTCTCACGGCTCATCCTCTGGTTTCCCGGTTCATGAGAGGGCTCTTCAATATCAAACCACCTCTACAGCCTCCTCCTATCGTCTGGGACCTCAATGTGGTTTTATCAGCCCTCATGAAACCTCCTTTTGAGCCTCTTGCTACTGCTTCGCTCAAACTTCTCACATGGAAGGTGCTTTTCCTCATTGCCATCACCTCTGCCAGGAGGGTCAGTGAGCTGCATGCACTGGTCGCCGATCCACCGTTCACTGTTTTTCACCATGACAAGGTGGTTCTGCGCACCCATCCGAAATTCCTCCCCAAGGTGGTTTCAGCCTTTCACCTCAATCAGTCCATCGTGCTGCCTGTCTTCTTCCCAAAACCCCATTCTCATCCTGGGGAACAGGCGCTACACACGCTGGATTGTAAGCGCGCCCTTGCTTACTACCTTCACCGTACCAGGGCTCACCGCTCCTCTCCTCAACTTTTTCTATCCTTCGATCCTAACCGTCTGGGTCATCCTGTCTCTAAACGAACGCTGTCCAATTGGCTTGCTGCCTGTATTGTGTACTGTAACATACTGCAACATCCTGTAACATACTGCAACATACTGTAACATACTGCAACATACTGTAACATACTGTAACATACTGCAACATACTGCAACATACTGCAACATACTGTAACATACTGTAACATCCTGTAACATACTGCAACATACCGCAATATACTGTAACATACCGCAACATAATATAACATACTGCAACATACTATAACATACTGCAACATACTATTACATACTGTAACATACTGCAACATACTGTAACATACTGTAACATACCGCAACATACTGTAACATACCGCAACATACTGCAACATACTGTAACATACCGCAACATACGGTAACATACTGTAACATACTGCGAAATACTGCAACATACTATAACATACTGCAACATACTGTAACATACTGCAACATACTATAACATACTGCAACATATTATAGCATACTATACTATACTATACCATACCATACCATACCATACCATACTATACTATACTATACCATACCATACCATAACATACCGCAACATACTGCAACATACTGTAACATACCATAACTATACTGCAATATACTGTAACATACTGTAACATACTGCGACATACTATAACATACTGCAACATACTATAACATACTGCAACACACTATAACATACCGCAACATACTGTAACATACCGCAACATACTGTAACATACTGTAACATACTATTACATACTGTAATATACTTCAACATACTATAACATACTGCAACATATTATAGCATACTATACTATACTATACCATACCATACCATAACATACTATACTATACTGCAACATACTGCAACATACTATAACATACTGCAACATACTATAACATACTGCAACATACTGTACCATACCATACCATAACATACTGCAACATACTGCAACATAATATAACATACTGCAACATACTATAACATACTGCAACATACTATAACATACTGCAACACACTATAACATACTGCAACATACTATTACATACGGCAACATACTGTAACATACTGCAACATACCGCAACATACTGTAACATACTGCAACATACTGTAACATACTGTAACATACCGCAACAATCTGCAACATACTATAACATACTGCAACATACTGTAACATACTGCAACATACCGCAACATACCGTAACATACTATTACATACTGTAACATACGGTAACATACTGTAACATACTATGACATACTGCAACATACTATAACATACTGCAACACACTATAACATACTGCAACACACTATAACATACTGCAACATACTATTACATACTGTAACATACTGCAACATACTGCAACATACCGCAACATACTGTAACATACCGCACATACTATAACATACTGCAACATACTATTACATACTGTAACATACTGCAACATACTGTAACATACTGCAACATACTATAACATACTGCAACATAACATAACATACTATACTATACTATACCATACCATACCATACTATAACATACTGCAACATACTATTACATAATGTAACATACTCTAATATACTGTAACATACTATTACATACTGTAACATACTGCAACATACTCTAACATACTGCAACACACTATAACATACTGCAACATACTATTACATACTGTAACATACTGCAACATACTGTAACATACTGCAACATACCGCAACATACTGTAACATACTGCAACATACTGTAACATACTGCAACATACTATAACATACTGCAACATAACATAACATACTATACTATACTATACCATACCATACCATACCATACTATAACATACTGCAACATACTATTACATACTGTAACATACTGTAACATACTGTAACATACTGCAACATACTATAACATACTGCAACATACTACAACATAATGCAACATATTATAACATACTGCAACATAACATAACATACTATACTATACTATACCATACCATACCATACCATACTATAACATACCGTAACATACTGCAAAATACCGCAACATACTGCAACATACTATACTCTAACATAACATAACATAACATACTATACTATACTATACTATACTATACCATACCATAACATACTATACTATACTATACTATGCTATACTATACTATACTATACTATACTATACTATACCATAACATAACATAACATACTATACTATACTATACCATAACATAACATAACATAACATAACATAACATAACATAACATAACATAACATAACATACTATACTATACTATACCATAATATACTATACTATACTATACTATACAATACTATACCATACCATACCATACCATATCATACCATAACATAACATAACATAACATACCATACCATACTATACTATACTATACTATACTATACTATACTATACCATAACATAACATAACATACCATACTATACTATACTATACTATACCATACCATACCATACCATACCATACCATAACATAACATAACATACTATACTATACTATACTATACCATACCATACCAATACATACCATAACATAACATACTATACTATACTATACTATACCATAACATAACATAACATAACATAACATACTATACTATACTATACCATAACATAACATAACATAACATAACATACTATACTATACTATACTATACTATACCATACCATACCATACCATACCATAACATAACATAACATAACATACCATACCATACTATACTATACTATACTATACTATACTATACTATACCATAACATAACATAACATACTATACTATACTATACTATACCATACCATACCATACCATACCATACCATACCATAACATAACATACTATACTATACTATACTATACCATAACATAACATAACATAACATAACATACTATAATATACTATCCTATCCTATACTATACTATACCATACCATACCATACCATAACATACTATACTATACTATACTATGCTATTCTATACTATACTATACTATAACATACTATACTATCCTATACTATACTATACTATACCATACCATACCATACCATACTATACTATACTATACCATACCATACCATAACATACTATACTATACTGCAACATACTGTAACATACTGTAACATACTGTAACATACTGCGACATACTATAACATACTGCAACATACTATAACATACTGCAATATACCATAACATACTGCAACATACTATTACATACTGTAACATACTGCAACATACTGTAACATACTCCAACATACCGCAACATACTGTAACATACCGCAACATACTATAACATACTGCAACATACTATAACATACTGCATCATACTATTACATACTGTAACATACTGCAACATACTGTAACATACCGCAACATACTGTAACATACCGCAACATACGGTAACATACTGTAACATACTGCGAAATACTGCAACATACTATAACATACTGCAACATACTGTAACATACTGCAACATACTATAACATAATGCAACATACTGTAACATACTGCAACATATTATAGCATACTATACTCTAACATACTATACTATACTATACTCTAACATAACATAACATAACATAACATACTATAACATAACTATACCATACTATACTATACTATACTATACTATACCATACCATACCATACATACCATACTATACTATACTATACTATACTATACCATACCATAACATACTATACTATACTATACTATGCTATACTATACTATACTATACTATACCATAACATAACATAACATAACATACCATACCATACCATAACATAACATAACATACTATACTATACTATAACATAACATAACATAACATAACATAACATAACATAACATAACATAACATAACATAACATACTATACTATACTATACTATACTATAACATAACATAACATAACATAACATAACATAACATAACATAACATACTATACTATACTATACCATAAAATAACATAACATACTATACTATACTATACTATACCATACTATACTATACCATACCATACCATACCATACTATAACATACTGCAACATACTATTACATACTGTAACATACTGTAACATACTGCAACATACTATAACATACTGCAACATACTATAACATACTGCAACATAACATAACATACTAGACTATACTATACCATACCATACCATAACATACCATCCTATAACATACTGCAACATACTATTACATATTGTAACATACTGTAACATACTATTACATACTGTAACATACTGTAACATACTGTAACATACTATAACATACTGCAACATACTATTACATACTGTAACATACTGTAACATACTGCAACATACTATAACATACTGCAACATAACATAACATACTATACTATACTATACCATACCATACCATACTATAACATACTGCAACATACTATTACATAATGTAACATACTGTAATATACTGTAACATACTATTACATACTGTAACATACTGCAACATACTCTAACATACTGCAACACACTATAACATACTGCAACATTCTATTACATACTGTAACATACTGCAACATACTGTAACATACTGCAACATACCGCAACATACTGTAACATACTGCAACATACTGTAACATACTGCAACATACTATAACATACTGCAACATAACATAACATACTATACTATACTATACCATACCATACCATACCATACTATAACATACTGCAACATACTATTACATACTGTAACATACTGTAACATACTGTAACATACTGCAACATACTATAACATACTGCAACATACTACAACATACTGCAACATATTATAACATACTGCAACATAACATAACATACTATACTATACTATACCATACCATACCATACCATACTATAACATACCGTAACATACTGCAAAATACCGCAACATACTGCAACATACTATACTCTAACATAACATAACATAACATACTATACTATACTATACTATACTATACCATACCATAACATACTATACTATACTATACTATGCTATACTATACTATACTATACTATACTATACTATACTATACTATACTATACTATACCATAACATAACATAACATACTATACTATAATATACCATAACATAACATAACATAGCATAACATAACATAACATTACATAACATAACATAACATACTATACTATACTATACCATAATATACTATACTATACTATACTATACAATACTATACCATACCATACCATACCATATCATACCATAACATAACATAACATAACATACCATACCATACTATACTATACTATACTATACTATACTATACCATAACATAACATAACATACCATACTATACTATACTATACTATACCATACCATACCATACCATACCATACCATAACATAACATACTATACTATACTATACTATACCATACCATACCAATACATACCATAACATAACATACTATACTATACTATACTATACCATAACATAACATAACATAACATAACATACTATACTATACTATACCATAACATAACATAACATAACATAACATACTATACTATACTATACTATACTATACCATACCATACCATACCATACCATAACATAACATAACATAACATACCATACCATACTATACTATACTATACTATACTATACTATACCATAACATAACATAACATACTATACTATACTATACTATACCATACCATACCATACCATACCATACCATACCATACCATAACATAACATACTATACTATACTATACTATACCATAACATAACATAACATAACATAACATACTATAATATACTATCCTATCCTATACTATACTATACCATACCATACCATACCATAACATACTATACTATACTATGTTATGGTATGATATGGTATGGTATGGTATGGTATAGTATTGTATAGTATAGTATAGTATAGTATGTTATGTTATGTTATGTTATGTTATGGTATAGTATAGTATAGTATAGTATGTTATGTTATGTTATGTTATGTTATGGTATAGTATAGTATAGTATGGTATGGTATGTTATGTTATGTTATGTTATGGTATGATATGGTATGGTATGGTATGGTAAAGTATTGTATAGTATAGTATAGTATAGTATATTATGGTATAGTATAGTATAGTATGTTATGTTATGTTATGGTATAGTATAGTATAGTATAGTATAGTATAGCATAGTATAGTATAGTATAGTATGTTATGGTATGGTATAGTATAGTATAGTATAGTATAGTATGTTATGTTATGTTATGTTATAGTATAGTATGTTGCAGTATGTTGCGGTATTTTGCAGTATGTTACGGTATGTTATAGTATGGTATGGTATGGTATGGTATAGTATAGTATAGTATGTTATGTTATGTTGCAGTATGTTATAATATGTTGCAGTATGTTGTAGTATGTTGCAGTATGTTATAGTATGTTGCAGTATGTTACAGTATGTTACAGTATGTTACAGTATGTAAAAGTATGTTGCAGTATGTTATAGTATGGTATGGTATGGTATGGTATAGTATAGTATAGTATGTTATGTTATGTTGCAGTATGTTATAGTATGTTGCAGTATGTTACAGTATGTCGCAGTATGTTACAGTATGTTGCGGTATGTTGCAGTATGTTACAGTATGTTGCAGTATGTTACAGTATGTAATAGTATGTTGCAGTATGTTATAGTGTGTTGCAGTATGTTGCAGTATGTTACAGTATGTAATAGTATGTTACAGTATATTACAGTATGTTACATTATGTAATAGTATGTTGCAGTATGTTATAGTATGGTATGGTATGGTATAGTATAGTATAGTATGTTATGTTATGTTGCAGTATGTTATAGTATGTTGCAGTATGTTACAGTATGTTGCAGTATGTTACAGTATGTAATAGTATGTTGCAGTATGTTATAGTATGTGCGGTATGTTACAGTATGTTGCGGTATGTTGCAGTATGTTACAGTATGTTGCAGTATGTTACAGTATGTAATAGTATGTTGCAGTATGTTATAGTGTGTTGCAGTATGTTATAGTGTGTTACAGTATGTAATAGTATGTTACAGTATGTTACGGTATGTTGCAGTATGTTGCAGTATGTTACAGTATGTTGCAGTATGTTATAGTATGTTGCAGATTGTTGCGGTATGTTACAGTATGTTACAGTATGTTGCAGTATGTTACAGTATGTTGCGGTATGTTGCAGTATGTTACAGTATGTAATAGTATGTTGCAGTGTGTTATAGTGTGTTGCAGTATGTTATAGTATGTTGCAGTGTGTTATAGTATGTTGCAGTATGTTATAGTATGTTGCAGTATGTTGCAGTATGTTATGGTATGGTATGGTACAGTATGTTATAGCAACATACTGTAACATACCGCAACATACCGCAACATACCGCAACATACTGCAACATACTATTACATACTGTAACATACGGCAACATACTGTGACATACTGCAACATACTGTAACATACTGCAACATACTATAACATACTGCAACATACTGTAACATACTGTAACATACTGTAACATACCGCAACATTCTGCAACATACTATAACATACTGCAACATACTGCAACATACTCCAAATTTTCTTTTTTCAGGTTTCCCCAAGTTTTTTCCTCTGCCCTTTCAGGTTTCTCCAAGTTTTTTCCTCTGCCCTTTCAGGTTTCCCCAAGTTTTTTCCTCTGCCCTTTCAGGTTTCCCCAAGTTTTTTCCTCTGCCCTTTCAGGTTTCTCCAAGTTTTTTCCTCTGTCCTTTCAGGTTTCTGGGCGGGCGGGCAGAAAGGCGAGGTTTTGGCGCTTCAGCCAAAACAGCGCCCAGGGTGGTCTGCGCCCCCAGTCCTCCTCGCTATGCCACTGGGTCCATATCCATATTCAGTCCTCCAGGAGCTAGTGTGCCAAACTTAAAGATGAACCTCTGCTCAGTTCTAAGTAATAAAGCTTCCATATCTCTTCATCTCCCATGTTTTTCTTGGAACAGCTGTTGCACAACATTTTATAATCCTCTAAACGATGTCCAGCCCCCAGAGTATGCTCTACAAGTGCTTTCTCTTTCACTTGGCACTTGATGGCACTCTTGTGTTCCACGATGCCAAGTCCACAAGGGCAAACAGCAGCATAAATAACACCCTAATTTAAGAAGTGCTTCAAAAGTAACTCCTCCCCTGTTTTTGGTCTGTAAGGGAGGGTGAAGAGGGATGTCAATACTGCTGGAAAACCAATTGCTGCATTGTGTCATATTTGAGAAAATAAAGCACACACGTGGGAAAATGTTTTATAAACTGATGAGGTCAGTTTGGGGAAATTTAATTAAATTATGGAGATATAACCTATGTATAACAGATTTGCTACCTATTCAGGGTAATGGAGATTTTCAACCTGGTATGACATCTAGGATTTTTAGAATTTGGGGGCTTAAAGGTATTTATTATTTATCACAAGTATTGGATGAAACTGGGAAGATTAAGAGTTTTCCTGACCTTTCTATTGTAGTGGGAGGGGGGTCCTGGATCATTATATGCATATATGTAATTGGTAAATTTATATTAATAAATTGAAGAGATTGAATTTGTCTTGTGGAGTTCATGACAGAATTACTTCTTTTTTTAATCAATGTGATGATGTGCCTATTTCAGTTTCTTTATTACACAAGTGGTGGTGGAATATATTACCTACCCGTACATATGATAAAATTCTACAAAATTGGAATGAGGAGTTGGGAATTCAGATTTCTCTTCTTGATTTTACTCAATCTATTAATAGACTACCAAAGATTATAAAATGGTATGTTTGGAGAGAATGTACTTATAGAATTTTGCATAGGGCTTATTTTTCCCAAATTCAAGCTTTTCATGCGAATTTAATAGATACCCCAATTTGTATTAAATGTAATAAAGATCCTGGCACATTATCTCATGCTTTTTGGTTGTGTCCTTTGATCAACTCATTTTGGGTGTCATCCTATTATTTTTGGGTTCTTTATGGGGTAATTCGATAGTGGGTTGTCCTAGGGGAATAATTTTTGGTAAAGCGTCAGCTTGTGGGGTTTTTGGCTAACTAAAATGTCTTATTTCAAAAAGCCTGTATGATTGGGCATAAATGTATTATGCACTTTTGGTTGCAGAAAGAATCTCCAAGTTTTTGTTATTGGAGGAATAAATTACATCGCTTATTTTTATTTGAGAGTTGGGAGGTTCGAGGTTCGCCTAAAAAATCTCGTCTTTTTATGGAGGTTTGGAATCCTTATATTCAGAATATTTCACCAAAAATATGAAGTTTGGTTATCAATGATTTATATTTAAATTATTCCAGCAGTAAGAAGCAGTAAATACAAACAATAGTACCATTCAGGAAATAACATTTTCAACAATATAATCAGTTCCCCTCCCATCCCCCCCTCCCCTCCCCAAGAATCCATGGCCAGTCCAACAACTGAGAGTGGGAATAAAATCTTAAAGATTTAAAAGTCTACTGCGAGCACGCGGTGTGAGGTCCTGCCAGAAGTGCTCCCACACCTGACAAAATTTGCGACCTGGGCCAAGAGTCAAGTCTCCCACCATTCGTCTCTCCAGTGTTGCGTGCACTATCATTAGGGATCTCCATTGTGCATATGACGGGGGATCACGGGAGAGCCAGTTGGTGAGGATGGCTTTTTTTTCCCATCAAAAGGGCTCTGGAGATAAATGCTGACATTCCCCTGGGTTTGGGCGAGGCTATATTATAAAATCCAAATAACGCCCTCAGTTGCGGAAGCCATCGCCTTCCCCAAAGCGATGTGGTATATAGGCCAAGATGTCTCCAAAACTGTTGGATTGCGGGGCAGGCCCAAAACATGTGACTCAAAGATGTGTGAGCCTGATTGCATTTGGGGCAAGTATGCGACGCAGTAATCCCCATCCGGGCTGCACGTTCCGGTGGAATGTAAAGTCTAAGAACAATTTTCAATTGCATTTCCCAGTGAGTAATATTAGGTGACACCTTCTGAATGTTCTTCAGGACCTGTTGAGCAGTCAACTGGCAATGCAAGTCCTCAGCCTACGTTGTCGCTAATATATCCAGATTCGTACTTGGTTGGCAATCCCGGATCCCCACAATATGAAATCGTAGAGGAATCCTCTGTTGGGCTGAAAGGCTGAAGAGTTCCGAAAGCGCCTCCCTGCAGACTTCAGTAAGGGCAGCCACTGGGAGGGACTGAACATAGTGACGGATCTGGTAATAGGCGAAGAGATCATTAGCCTGTAGGTCAAAAGTTTGTTGCAGCTCGGCATGGGGCCAGGCTCCCCTCCTCCGAAAACAGGTGAAAAAGATATTGTAGACCTTGTGCTTGCCACCTAAGAAAGGTGGCATTTTGCATGCCCGGCTGGAAAGCTCCATTGCCCAGTATAGGCAAATATAAAGACACCCTAGAAGACAATTTGGCTGTTTTACAGACCCATCTCCATGTCCTTCTGGCCGGCGTAAAAATGGGGTAATGAGACACCAAAGGATGCATCGGTTATCAATGATTTATTATGAAAATTAGGTTTACTAATTACATTCTAGTTTTTTTATTTTAATTCTTTATTTTTGTCAACTTTCATCTAGGGTGAGGAATTTCATTTAGGGGCAGATAGTGGGTAGGGGAATGGAATTAAGGGGGGTGTAGATAAGATTGAAGTAATTCATATGGAAATTAAATTTGAAAGAATGATTTAAAACTGATGAGACCAAAGTGGAACATCCTTACACCTGTGCCACAAAAGGAAACACAGGCATCGTCCTGCTATCACCATCCCTACACTAAAGCATTGTGGTGACCCACGATGTGAGGATGCTTTGAAAGATCAAAGGAAGGATGGATAGTGCACAGTCCAGATGGAGCCTGGAGAAAAACATGTTTCAGTCTAGCATAGATCTGGCACGGGGAGAAGATTCATCTTTCAGCAGGTCACTGATTCAAAACCAAAGAACCAACAGTGTGAAGGAAATGAGTGTCCTCGAGTGACTCAGTCAAATCCCTTCATGTTATACCTTGTGCAGCCATACCACTCGCACTGCCCAGAGCACACCTTCTGTCTGATGCTTCAACTCTCCTGGCACCCACAGCTCCTCAAACATGGTTCCAGTTGTTACCTTCTGCACATATCTGTCTCTTGCCCACGGAGTGCATATGTGCACACTTCCCAAATGTGATAGGTAAATGCCATTTTTTGCTGCCAAAGTGCACATATATACACACTTGGAGGAGCATAATCGAAAGAGTGCTGCAAATGATGGGGCTTCCCTCTCCCAATGCATCTTGGGATGCAATGGGAGGGGCTGAAGTCCCTGACTGGCATTTGCAGTACGCGGCCTTGTAGGCAGGAGGGAGTGTGCTTACCTCCTGCTTTTTTCTCATCCAAAGGTATGAGGGTCTGGGAATGTTGGGTGGGGGTGAGGGCTTTTCGGGATGTTGAGATGTTGGGGGGAGGGGTATAGGGTGCCACGGCTCAGCTGATCCTGGCAGGGGCAATCCCCATCAGCTGAGCCACCAGGAATCCCTGAAACTGGCTCAGCTGATGGGGATTCCTCTGTCGCAATCAGCTGATGGGAAGCCTATCTGCTCTTTGGGTGGTGGGAGGGGGATCGTGACCACTGGGGAATAAGAGGGGTGGGGGAGGGTGTCATGCCTTAAATCCTCCAGTGGTCTTCTTGACAGTTTGTGGAACTTAGGCGCAACTCAAAGAGTCTAACTGCCGACATCTAAGTTCCCTCTAGGAAAGTTTTGATTATGGCTGCAGTACGACCAGGTTGAAACCCACCAGATTCCCACCACCCAACACACCCCTTTGATCTCTGGACGCACAGCAGCTTAGAAGTGCTACTGCACATCCAGAAAGTTGATTTTGATTATCGGCACTTGGATATCCCTGTATTAGGATGTCCAAGGGATGACTTAGGCTGGTTTTGGGATGTTTTAAAGTTTTGATTATGAGCCCCATACTGCTTCAGGTCTCCTGTTAGGGAAGGAAGGTAAAATTAAAGTACAAAATAGAAAGAAAAGTATGCTGTATATTATTATGTTGTATATGGTACTGGTTTTAAGCACATTTTCTCCTCCCATCTTTCCAACACTACCATAGAAAACAAATCAGCAATCCTAAACCATGAAAACAACAGTTTTGTGTGTCCAGATGTCGCATCAAGGTGAGGGGTATCTGAGCCTAATGCCAAGCATTTTCACAGAAGTCTGCCCAGTTATTATGTAATTTGTCACTTGTATCCACGGTCCTGGGTGTTGCAGCTCCTAAGATCCATGTTCTCTCCCTCCCCTGCTACAGGTCACGACCTGCCAAATGGAGCAGGACCGGCACTTTCTTTCCCTGCTGGTGGAGCCACGCAGTCTGCTGGTACTCAGCGGGGACATGTACAGCTGCTACCTCCATGGAATCCGCCCTGCCGCCTCTGACTTCATCACTGAGAATGTTGCAAACATCGCCAGCTGCGACTCCCGCTACGGAGACACGCTGACACGGGAGACCCGGGTGTCCCTCACCATTCGTTATGTTCCCAAAGTCCTCAAGACAACCATTGCGTTGGGCAAGAGGAAGTGAGCAACCCTTCATTACCACTTTGCCAGTCACATGGCTTGATCTCGTTCCTGGACATTTTAATTGTGTTGGTTTTTTGGTTAATTTGCAGAATAAAGCTGGACCTTGTTACTGTGTTTTTGAATGAAATAAAGTGTTGGGGGGGGGGGGAGAGAAGCAGCAATAGGAATGGACAAAAGGTTCATATAACTAGATGCTTCAATTGAAAGGGTGCTAATAATAGTCCCTGCTCAGAAGAGCTTACAATCTAATTTAGACAGGATATTTCAGGGTTAGGGAGGTTATAGTGGGTTTAGGTATCTGACAGCAGTGAGGGGAAGTGGGCCTTTAGTTTGGATTTGAACCCTGCCAAGCCAGTCATGCTTAGGAAGGGGGTACGTGCCCCTCTTTCTACAGCTAGGTCATAGAAACATGATGGCAGATAAAGGCCAATTGGCCCATCTAGTCTGCCCGTCCGCAGTAACTGTTATCTCTTTTTCTCTCTGAGAGATCCCATGTACTTATCCCAGGTCCTCTTGAATTCGGACACACTCTCTGTCTCCACCACCTCTTCTGGGCCAATGATTCTCAACCCAGTCCTTCAGATGCCACCATCCAGGCAGGTTTTCAGGATATCCATAATGCATATGACTCGGTTACATTTGCATTAAAAGGGAGGTAGTGCATACAGTTTTATCTCCTGCTTATTCAGTGTGGATATCCTGAAAATCTGCCTGAATGGTGGTGTCCAAGTACTGGGCTGAGAAACCCTGATCAAGGCATTATCCCCTCCATACATAAACAAGACAGAATTTATATCCGACAATGAAGAATAACCCTTATATGGCTGCTATTAAAATAAAAATGCTGACCACGTGAGGCTTGTCCTTTTATTTTACTGAATGTTAGAAGCGATGGCTGCCACACAGCCTCAGATAGGAGAACTGACCAGCATCGCTGCCACAATTGGGGCAGTCATGGAGTCATAAGAACATAAGCGTTGCCTCTGCCGGGTCAGACCAGGGATCCATCGTGCCCGGCAGTCCGCTCCCGCGGCGGCCCCCCAGGTCCATGACCTGAAAGTGTTCCCTACCTAATCTAAAATATCCATACCCTATTCACTCAATGTCCTGTACGGTAAACCTCTATCTGTACCCTGTTATCCCTTTCGCTTCCAGGAAGTCATCCAGTCCCTTTTTGAACCCCAGAATTGTACTCTGTCTTATTACCTCTCCGGGAAGCGCGTTCCAGGTGTCCACCACCCTCTGGGTGAAGAAGAACCTCCTTGCATTCGTTATGAATCTGTCTCCTCTCAGTTTTTCTGAATGACCTCTTGTTTTAGTTGTCCCTGCCAGTCTAATGATTATCCCAGGACAAGCAGGCAGCATATTCTTAACGTATGGGTGACGTCACCGACGGAGCCCCGGTACGGACCTTTATAACTAGAAAGTTCTAGTTGGCCGCACCGCGCATGCGCGAGTGCCTTCCCGCCCGACGGAGGAGTGCGTGGTCTCCAGTTTCTTCATTTCCGCGGAGCGAAGAAGACGCATGTGGTTTCAACGGCCGTTGAAAACTTCTTTTTTGCCTTCCCGCTCGCGTTATTTTCTTGTTTTTTTCTCTTTTTCCCTTCGGGTTTCTTGTTCATTTCTAATTCGTAAAAAAAAAAAAAAAAAAAACTTTGTTTTTTTTCCTTTATTTTTCAGCCGGCCCCGGTGGGGCCTGTTGCCATCATACAAGCCTCCGGCTTTGATTTCGCGGAGGCCGTCTTTCCCTTCATGCCCCCCCAGCCGGGTTTTAAGAAGTGCCAGCGGTGTGCACGCCCGATCTCCCTTTCGGACCCACACAACTGGTGCCTACAGTGCTTGGGTCCGGAACATCGGGCTGACACCTGCACCCGCTGTGCTACTCTCAAAAAACGCACGCTTAAAAATAGACAAATCCAGCAGAATCTCCTCTTCGGCACCGGTTCTGCTATGGATCCGACCCCGACATCGACGGCACCGACTAAATCGGCACCGTCAACATCGACACCACCTGATCCTTCTTCGGGGTCGATAGCGCCAGGTAAGCCGGCTAAGAAGCCTTCCACTTCCCTCGAGCGCCCTCCAGCCACAGCGGCGACACCGATCCTTCCGGCGTCCCGCAAATCCCGTAAACGCTCCGCTCCGATCTCGGTGAGTGCCTCTTCATCGGCCTCCTCATCGCCGGAGCGTAGAGCAGCACCGATGGTACCCAAGAAAACTAAAACGGTACCGGTGCCCCCATTGGAGGACCGTATCTCGGCCATCCTCCAGGACAAATTGCATGAACAGCTACAGCACCAACTTCAGGAACTGCTTCCGACCCTATTGGCACCGCTCCTTCCGGTACCGGTCCGGCCCGAGCCTCGCACCACTCCGCCGGTGTCCACCCCCTCGGTACCGATGAACACTTCCATGCCGGTCTTATCTGCCCAGCCCGCACTTCAGACTTGCGCTGCGGAAGACCCCTCCCGGCCCCAGGATCGACACCGGTCGTCTCGGGACCGGGATCGGCAACACTCCTCCCGGGACAGGGATCGACGCCGGTCTTCATCTCCCGGCACCGTATCCATGCGATCTGGAAAATCCCTTTCTAAAACCCGCCATACTGAGCCGGCCATCAGGGACCCAGACTTATGGGAGCAATCCCCACTCGGTACCGAGGAGGATGCCTCTTCTGCAGATGAGGAACCCTCCATGGCTGAATCCACCTCCAAGCCTGAGCAATCCTCCTTCACAAAATTCCTTCGGGAGATGTCTGCGGCTCTTTCCATACCACTTAAGTCCGACTCCAAGAAGTCCCAGGCCTTTTTAGAAGCCTTGGACTTCGACCAACCTCCCAAGGAGTTTCTCAAACTGCCCGTACATGATATCTTACGGGAAACATTTTATAAAAATTTGGAGAATCCCCTTACGGTTCCAGGTGCCCCTAGGAAACTGGACAGTTTATACCGGGTCATCCCTATTCCGGGATTTGATAAACCCCAATTGCCCCATGAGAGCCTCCTGGTAGAATCCACTCTCAAAAAAATCTCATGGTTCCAGTGTTTATGCCTCCACCCCTCCTGGCAGAGAGGGAAAAACAATGGACAAATTTGGTAAGCGCCTGTACCAGAATGCCATGCTGGCTAACAGAGCCAACAATTACACCTTTCATTTTTCATTTTATCTGAAACACCTGGTACAACAACTTTCTGCTTTGCAAAAATATATCCCTGAGCGCAAGGTTCCATTATTTCAACAACAAATTTCCACCCTCCTTCAGCTCAGAAAATTCATGGTGCGCTCGATCTATGATTCTTTCGAGCTCACTTCCAGAGCTTCTGCACTGGCAGTAGCCATGCGTCGCCTTGCCTGGCTGAGGGTGTCTGATCTTGATGTGAACCACCAAGACCGCCTCGCCAACGCGCCCTGCCTTGGTGATGAACTTTTTGGGGAGTCTCTAGATACCACGACACAAAAACTTTCGGCTCATGAGACGAGATGGGACACCCTCATTAAGCCTAAAAAGAAGACTCCACCTGCACGACCATACAGACCTCAGTCCTCTTACCAATGTCGTTTTTTCTGCTAGGCCACTTAATCCTCCTGAACAGCAATCTCGTCGGCCTCGCCAACAGCAACAACAACACTCTCAGGCTCGTTCTCAGTCTCATCAGGCGACCAAGCCTCTCCCTCAAACTAAACCTCCTCAGCCCTTTTGACTCCTTTCTCCAGGGCATAGCCAGTCTCCAACCGTCGATGCCGCTTCCTCAACCTATCGGAGGCCGCCTCACCATCTTTCTACGCCGCTGGGAGGCCATCACATCAGACCTGTGGGTTCTCAACATCATCCGTCACAGATACTCACTCAGGTTCCAGACTCTTCCTGTAGACCATCCTCCCGTAGAGTCTGCTTCTCACTCCTCCCAAACTCCTCTCCTCCTCAGGGAGGTCCAATCCCTCCTCCTCCTCAATGCCATCGAAGAAGTTCCACCAGACCAAAGAGGTCAGGGATTTTACTCCCGCTACTTCCTGGTACCCAAGAAAACAGGGGATCTTCGTCCTATCCTCGACCTCAGGAACCTCAACAAGTGTTTGGTCAAGGAAAAGTTCAGAATGCTCTCCCTTGCCACGCTTTATCCTCTTCTTTCTCAACACGACTGGCTATGTTCCCTAGACCTCAAGGAGGCCTACACTCACATTCCAATCCATCAGACTTCACGTCGCTACCTCCGATTCCAGATACAGAATCACCACTATCAGTACAAGGTGCTGCCCTTTGGTCTCGCATCATCACCCAGGGTGTTCACCAAGTGCCTGATTGTGGTAGCGGCCTGTTTCAGGTCCCACAACCTACAAGTGTTCCCCTACTTGGACGATTGGTTGGTGAAAGCAACTACGTCTCCGCTTGTGCTGCAAGCCACTCACCACACCATCTCTTTCCTCCATCTCTTGGGGTTCGACATCAATTATCCCAAATCGCATCTGCTCCCCACGCAGTGTCTTCAGTTCATCGGAGCTGTTCTCGATACCAATCTAATGAGGGCGTTCCTTCCTGCCGACCGGCACCGGACTCTGCTTCACCTCTGCCGACAGGTGCTCCTCCAACCATCCATCCCTGCTCGCCAGATGATGATTCTTCTGGGTCACATGGCTTCAACAGTCCATGTAGTTCCTCTGGCGCGACTCCACCTCAGGATACCTCAATGGACCCTCGCCAACCAATGGTCACAGACCAGGGATCCTCTTTCTCATCCCATCTCTGTGACATCGTCTCTTCAGCAATCTCTTCAATGGTGGTTGAACTCTTCAAATCTTTCCAGGGGCCTCCTTCTTCATCCACCCCCTCATTCCATGATCATCACCACGGACGCCTCCCCCTATGCATGGGGGGCTCACATGGGAGTTCTCCGCACCCAGGGACTCTGGACCCCTCAGGAGCGTCAACATCACATCAATTTCCTGGAACTCAGAGCCATGTTTTATGCTCTCAAGGCCTTCCAACACCTTCTCTACCCTCAGGTTCTTCTCCTGTGCACAGACAACCAGGTAGCCATGTACTACATCAACAAACAAGGCGGCACCGGATCTCGTCCCCTTTGTCAGGAGGCCCTCCGAATCTGGACATGGGCCACAGCCCACAACCTTTGCCTCAAAGCTGTCTATATCCAGGGCGAACAGAACTCCCTGGCCGACCATCTCAGCCGCATCCTTCAACCTCACGAGTGGACCCTGGATCCTTCCACTCTCCACTCCATCTTTGCTCGCTGGGGCACTCCACAGGTGGACCTATTTGCAGCTCCTCACAACCATCAGCTACCCCAGTTCTGTTCCAGACTCTTCTCTCCGCATCGTCTGGCCCCGGATGCATTCCTGCTCGACTGGACGGGTCAGTTCCTCTATGCCTTCCCTCCACTTCCTCTGATGTTGCGGACCCTGTTCAAACTCCGCAAGGACAGGGCCACCATGATTCTCATCGCCCCTCGGTGGCCCAGACAACACTGGTTCTCCCTCCTGCTTCAGCTCAGCTCCAGGGAGCCCATTCCTCTTCCTGTATTTCCTACTCTGCTTACACAGCAGCATCAGTCTCTACTACATCCCAATCTGTCTTCCCTCCACCTGACAGCTTGGTTTCTCTCGGGCTGACTTCTCCAGAAAACCTGTCTCAGCCTGTCCGTCGCATTTTGGATGCCTCCAGGAAACCCTCCACACTTCAATGTTACCATCAGAAGTGGACCCGGTTTTCCTCTTGGTGCCTCCTGCATCATCACAACCCCACCTCATTGGCGGTGGAGACCGTACTGGACTATTTGCTCTCTCTGTCCAATGCTGGCCTCAAGTCTACCTCAATCAGAGTCCACCTCAGTGCCATCACTGCTTTTCATGAGCCTATCCTCGGAAAACCTCTCACGGCTCATCCTCTGGTTTCCCGGTTCATGAGAGGGCTCTTCAATATCAAACCACCTCTACAGCCTCCTCCTATCGTCTGGGACCTCAATGTGGTTTTATCAGCCCTCATGAAACCTCCTTTTGAGCCTCTTGCTACTGCTTCGCTCAAACTTCTCACATGGAAGGTGCTTTTCCTCATTGCCATCACCTCTGCCAGGAGGGTCAGTGAGCTGCATGCACTGGTCGCCGATCCACCGTTCACTGTTTTTCACCATGACAAGGTGGTTCTGCGCACCCATCCGAAATTCCTCCCCAAGGTGGTTTCAGCCTTTCACCTCAATCAGTCCATCGTGCTGCCTGTCTTCTTCCCAAAACCCCATTCTCATCCTGGGGAACAGGCGCTACACACGCTGGATTGTAAGCGCGCCCTTGCTTACTACCTTCACCGTACCAGGGCTCACCGCTCCTCTCCTCAACTTTTTCTATCCTTCGATCCTAACCGTCTGGGTCATCCTGTCTCTAAACGAACGCTGTCCAATTGGCTTGCTGCCTGTATTGTGTACTGTAACATACTGCAACATCCTGTAACATACTGCAACATACTGTAACATACTGCAACATACTGTAACATACTGTAACATACTGCAACATACTGCAACATACTGCAACATACTGTAACATACTGTAACATCCTGTAACATACTGCAACATACCGCAATATACTGTAACATACCGCAACATAATATAACATACTGCAACATACTATAACATACTGCAACATACTATTACATACTGTAACATACTGCAACATACTGTAACATACTGTAACATACCGCAACATACTGTAACATACCGCAACATACTGCAACATACTGTAACATACCGCAACATACGGTAACATACTGTAACATACTGCGAAATACTGCAACATACTATAACATACTGCAACATACTGTAACATACTGCAACATACTATAACATACTGCAACATATTATAGCATACTATACTATACTATACCATACCATACCATACCATACCATACTATACTATACTATACCATACCATACCATAACATACCGCAACATACTGCAACATACTGTAACATACCATAACTATACTGCAATATACTGTAACATACTGTAACATACTGCGACATACTATAACATACTGCAACATACTATAACATACTGCAACACACTATAACATACCGCAACATACTGTAACATACCGCAACATACTGTAACATACTGTAACATACTATTACATACTGTAATATACTTCAACATACTATAACATACTGCAACATATTATAGCATACTATACTATACTATACCATACCATACCATAACATACTATACTATACTGCAACATACTGCAACATACTATAACATACTGCAACATACTATAACATACTGCAACATACTGTACCATACCATACCATAACATACTGCAACATACTGCAACATAATATAACATACTGCAACATACTATAACATACTGCAACATACTATAACATACTGCAACACACTATAACATACTGCAACATACTATTACATACTGCAACATACTGTAACATACTGCAACATACCGCAACATACTGTAACATACTGCAACATACTGTAACATACTGTAACATACCGCAACAATCTGCAACATACTATAACATACTGCAACATACTGTAACATACTGCAACATACCGCAACATACCGTAACATACTATTACATACTGTAACATACGGTAACATACTGTAACATACTATGACATACTGCAACATACTATAACATACTGCAACACACTATAACATACTGCAACACACTATAACATACTGCAACATACTATTACATACTGTAACATACTGCAACATACTGCAACATACCGCAACATACTGTAACATACCGCACATACTATAACATACTGCAACATACTATTACATACTGTAACATACTGCAACATACTGTAACATACTGCAACATACTATAACATACTGCAACATAACATAACATACTATACTATACTATACCATACCATACCATACTATAACATACTGCAACATACTATTACATAATGTAACATACTCTAATATACTGTAACATACTATTACATACTGTAACATACTGCAACATACTCTAACATACTGCAACACACTATAACATACTGCAACATACTATTACATACTGTAACATACTGCAACATACTGTAACATACTGCAACATACCGCAACATACTGTAACATACTGCGACATACTGTAACATACTGCAACATACTATAACATACTGCAACATAACATAACATACTATACTATACTATACCATACCATACCATACCATACTATAACATACTGCAACATACTATTACATACTGTAACATACTGTAACATACTGTAACATACTGCAACATACTATAACATACTGCAACATACTACAACATAATGCAACATATTATAACATACTGCAACATAACATAACATACTATACTATACTATACCATACCATACCATACCATACTATAACATACCGTAACATACTGCAAAATACCGCAACATACTGCAACATACTATACTCTAACATAACATAACATAACATACTATACTATACTATACTATACTATACCATACCATAACATACTATACTATACTATACTATGCTATACTATACTATACTATACTATACTATACTATACCATAACATAACATAACATACTATACTATACTATACCATAACATAACATAACATAACATAACATAACATAACATAACATAACATAACATAACATACTATACTATACTATACCATAATATACTATACTATACTATACTATACAATACTATACCATACCATACCATACCATATCATACCATAACATAACATAACATAACATACCATACCATACTATACTATACTATACTATACTATACTATACTATACCATAACATAACATAACATACCATACTATACTATACTATACTATACCATACCATACCATACCATACCATACCATAACATAACATAACATACTATACTATACTATACTATACCATACCATACCAATACATACCATAACATAACATACTATACTATACTATACTATACCATAACATAACATAACATAACATAACATACTATACTATACTATACCATAACATAACATAACATAACATAACATACTATACTATACTATACTATACTATACCATACCATACCATACCATACCATAACATAACATAACATAACATACCATACCATACTATACTATACTATACTATACTATACTATACTATACCATAACATAACATAACATACTATACTATACTATACTATACCATACCATACCATACCATACCATACCATACCATAACATAACATACTATACTATACTATACTATACCATAACATAACATAACATAACATAACATACTATAATATACTATCCTATCCTATACTATACTATACCATACCATACCATACCATAACATACTATACTATACTATACTATGCTATTCTATACTATACTATACTATAACATACTATACTATCCTATACTATACTAATACTATACCATACCATACCATACCATACTATACTATACTATACCATACCATACCATAACATACTATACTATACTGCAACATACTGTAACATACTGTAACATACTGTAACATACTGCGACATACTATAACATACTGCAACATACTATAACATACTGCAATATACCATAACATACTGCAACATACTATTACATACTGTAACATACTGCAACATACTGTAACATACTCCAACATACCGCAACATACTGTAACATACCGCAACATACTATAACATACTGCAACATACTATAACATACTGCATCATACTATTACATACTGTAACATACTGCAACATACTGTAACATACCGCAACATACTGTAACATACCGCAACATACGGTAACATACTGTAACATACTGCGAAATACTGCAACATACTATAACATACTGCAACATACTGTAACATACTGCAACATACTATAACATAATGCAACATACTGTAACATACTGCAACATATTATAGCATACTATACTCTAACATACTATACTATACTATACTCTAACATAACATAACATAACATAACATACTATAACATAACTATACCATACTATACTATACTATACTATACTATACCATACCATACCATACATACCATACTATACTATACTATACTATACTATACCATACCATAACATACTATACTATACTATACTATGCTATACTATACTATACTATACTATACCATAACATAACATAACATAACATACTATACTATACCATAACATAACATAACATACTATACTATACTATACCATAACATAACATAACATAACATAACATAACATAACATAACATAACATAACATAACATACTATACTATACTATACTATACTATAACATAACATAACATACCATACCATACCATAACATAACATAACATACTATACTATACTATACCATAAAATAACATAACATACTATACTATACTATACTATACCATACTATACTATACCATACCATACCATACCATACTATAACATACTGCAACATACTATTACATACTGTAACATACTGTAACATACTGCAACATACTATAACATACTGCAACATACTATAACATACTGCAACATAACATAACATACTAGACTATACTATACCATACCATACCATAACATACCATCCTATAACATACTGCAACATACTATTACATATTGTAACATACTGTAACATACTATTACATACTGTAACATACTGTAACATACTGTAACATACTATAACATACTGCAACATACTATTACATACTGTAACATACTGTAACATACTGCAACATACTATAACATACTGCAACATAACATAACATACTATACTATACTATACCATACCATACCATACTATAACATACTGCAACATACTATTACATAATGTAACATACTGTAATATACTGTAACATACTATTACATACTGTAACATACTGCAACATACTCTAACATACTGCAACACACTATAACATACTGCAACATTCTATTACATACTGTAACATACTGCAACATACTGTAACATACTGCAACATACCGCAACATACTGTAACATACTGCAACATACTGTAACATACTGCAACATACTATAACATACTGCAACATAACATAACATACTATACTATACTATACCATACCATACCATACCATACTATAACATACTGCAACATACTATTACATACTGTAACATACTGTAACATACTGTAACATACTGCAACATACTATAACATACTGCAACATACTACAACATACTGCAACATATTATAACATACTGCAACATAACATAACATACTATACTATACTATACCATACCATACCATACCATACTATAACATACCGTAACATACTGCAAAATACCGCAACATACTGCAACATACTATACTCTAACATAACATAACATAACATACTATACTATACTATACTATACTATACCATACCATAACATACTATACTATACTATACTATGCTATACTATACTATACTATACTATACTATACTATACTATACTATACTATACCATAACATAACATAACATACTATACTATAATATACCATAACATAACATAACATAGCATAACATAACATAACATTACATAACATAACATAACATACTATACTATACTATACCATAATATACTATACTATACTATACTATACAATACTATACCATACCATACCATACCATATCATACCATAACATAACATAACATACCATACCATACTATACTATACTATACTATACTATACTACCATAACATAACATAACATACCATACTATACTATACTATACTATACCATACCATACCATACCATACCATACCATAACATAACATACTATACTATACTATACTATACCATACCATACCAATACATACCATAACATAACATACTATACTATACTATACTATACCATAACATAACATAACATAACATAACATACTATACTATACTATACCATAACATAACATAACATAACATAACATACTATACTATACTATACTATACTATACCATACCATACCATACCATACCATAACATAACATAACATAACATACCATACCATACTATACTATACTATACTATACTATACTATACCATAACATAACATAACATACTATACTATACTATACTATACCATACCATACCATACCATACCATACCATACCATACCATAACATAACATACTATACTATACTATACTATACCATAACATAACATAACATAACATAACATACTATACTATACTATACTATCCTATACTATACTATACCATACCATACCATACCATAACATACTATACTATACTATGTTATGGTATGATATGGTATGGTATGGTATGGTATAGTATTGTATAGTATAGTATAGGATAGGATAGTATAGTTATAGTATGTTATGTTATGGTATAGTATAGTATAGTATAGTATGTTATGTTATGTTATGTTATGTTATGGTATAGTATAGTATAGTATGGTATGGTATGTTATGTTATGTTATGTTATGGTATGATATGGTATGGTATGGTATGGTAAAGTATTGTATAGTATAGTATAGTATAGTATATTATGGTATAGTATAGTATAGTATGTTATGTTATGTTATGGTATAGTATAGTATAGTATAGTATAGTATAGCATAGTATAGTATAGTATAGTATGTTATGGTATGGTATAGTATAGTATAGTATAGTATAGTATGTTATGTTATGTTATGTTATAGTATAGTATGTTGCAGTATGTTGCGGTATTTTGCAGTATGTTACGGTATGTTATAGTATGGTATGGTATGGTATGGTATAGTATAGTATAGTATGTTATGTTATGTTGCAGTATGTTATAATATGTTGCAGTATGTTGTAGTATGTTGCAGTATGTTATAGTATGTTGCAGTATGTTACAGTATGTTACAGTATGTTACAGTATGTAAAAGTATGTTGCAGTATGTTATAGTATGGTATGGTATGGTATGGTATAGTATAGTATAGTATGTTATGTTATGTTGCAGTATGTTATAGTATGTTGCAGTATGTTACAGTATGTCGCAGTATGTTACAGTATGTTGCGGTATGTTGCAGTATGTTACAGTATGTTGCAGTATGTTACAGTATGTAATAGTATGTTGCAGTATGTTATAGTGTGTTGCAGTATGTTGCAGTATGTTACAGTATGTAATAGTATGTTACAGTATATTACAGTATGTTACATTATGTAATAGTATGTTGCAGTATGTTATAGTATGGTATGGTATGGTATAGTATAGTATAGTATGTTATGTTATGTTGCAGTATGTTATAGTATGTTGCAGTATGTTACAGTATGTTGCAGTATGTTACAGTATGTAATAGTATGTTGCAGTATGTTATAGTATGTGCGGTATGTTACAGTATGTTGCGGTATGTTGCAGTATGTTACAGTATGTTGCAGTATGTTACAGTATGTAATAGTATGTTGCAGTATGTTATAGTGTGTTGCAGTATGTTATAGTGTGTTACAGTATGTAATAGTATGTTACAGTATGTTACGGTATGTTGCAGTATGTTGCAGTATGTTACAGTATGTTGCAGTATGTTATAGTATGTTGCAGATTGTTGCGGTATGTTACAGTATGTTACAGTATGTTGCAGTATGTTACAGTATGTTGCGGTATGTTGCAGTATGTTACAGTATGTAATAGTATGTTGCAGTATGTTATAGTGTGTTGCAGTATGTTATAGTATGTTGCAGTGTGTTATAGTATGTTGCAGTATGTTATAGTATGTTGCAGTATGTTGCAGTATGTTATGGTATGGTATGGTACAGTATGTTATAGCAACATACTGTAACATACCGCAACATACCGCAACATACCGCAACATACTGCAACATACTATTACATACTGTAACATACGGCAACATACTGTGACATACTGCAACATACTGTAACATACTGCAACATACTATAACATACTGCAACATACTGTAACATACTGTAACATACCGCAACATTCTGCAACATACTATAACATACTGCAACATACTGCAACATACTCCAAGTTTTCTTTTTTCAGGTTTCCCCAAGTTTTTTCCTCTGCCCTTTCAGGTTTCTCCAAGTTTTTTCCTCTGCCCTTTCAGGTTTCCCCAAGTTTTTTCCTCTGCCCTTTCAGGTTTCCCCAAGTTTTTTCCTCTGCCCTTTCAGGTTTCTCCAAGTTTTTTCCTCTGTCCTTTCAGGTTTCTGGGCGGGGCGGGCAGAAAGGCGAGGTTTTGGCGCTTCAGCCAAAACAGCGCCCAGGGTGGTCTGCGCCCCCAGTCCTCCTCGCTATGCCACTGGGTCCATATCCATATTCAGTCCTCCAGGAGCTAGTGTGCCAAACTTAAAGATGAACCTCTGCTCAGTTCTAAGTAATAAAGCTTCCATATCTCTTCATCTCCCATGTTTTTCTTGGAACAGCTGTTGCACAACATTTTATAATCCTCTAAACGATGTCCAGCCCCCAGAGTATGCTCTACAAGTGCTTTCTCTTTCACTTGGCACTTGATGGCACTCTTGTGTTCCACGATGCCAAGTCCACAAGGGCAAACAGCAGCATAAATAACACCCTAATTTAAGAAGTGCTTCAAAAGTAACTCCTCCCCTGTTTTTGGTCTGTAAGGGAGGGTGAAGAGGGATGTCAATACTGCTGGAAAACCAATTGCTGCATTGTGTCATATTTGAGAAAATAAAGCACACACGTGGGAAAATGTTTTATAAACTGATGAGGTCAGTTTGGGGAAATTTAATTAAATTATGGAGATATAACCTATGTATAACAGATTTGCTACCTATTCAGGGTAATGGAGATTTTCAACCTGGTATGACATCTAGGATTTTTAGAATTTGGGGGCTTAAAGGTATTTATTATTTATCACAAGTATTGGATGAAACTGGGAAGATTAAGAGTTTTCCTGACCTTTCTATTGTAGTGGGAGGGGGGTCCTGGATCATTATATGCATATATGTAATTGGTAAATTTATATTAATAAATTGAAGAGATTGAATTTGTCTTGTGGAGTTCATGACAGAATTACTTCTTTTTTAATCAATGTGATGATGTGCCTATTTCAGTTTCTTTATTACACAAGTGGTGGTGGAATATATTACCTACCCGTACATATGATAAAATTCTACAAAATTGGAATGAGGAGTTGGGAATTCAGATTTCTCTTCTTGATTTTACTCAATCTATTAATAGACTACCAAAGATTATAAAATGGTATGTTTGGAGAGAATGTACTTATAGAATTTTGCATAGGGCTTATTTTTCCCAAATTCAAGCTTTTCATGCGAATTTAATAGATACCCCAATTTGTATTAAATGTAATAAAGATCCTGGCACATTATCTCATGCTTTTTGGTTGTGTCCTTTGATCAACTCATTTTGGGTGTCATCCTATTATTTTTGGGTTCTTTATGGGGTAATTCGATAGTGGGTTGTCCTAGGGGAATAATTTTTGGTAAAGCGTCAGCTTGTGGGGTTTTTGGCTAACTAAAATGTCTTATTTCAAAAAGCCTGTATGATTGGGCATAAATGTATTATGCACTTTTGGTTGCAGAAAGAATCTCCAAGTTTTTGTTATTGGAGGAATAAATTACATCGCTTATTTTTATTTGAGAGTTGGGAGGTTCGAGGTTCGCCTAAAAAATCTCATCTTTTTATGGAGGTTTGGGATCCTTATATTCAGAATATTTCACCAAAAATATGAAGTTTGGTTATCAATGATTTATATTTAAATTATTCCAGCAGTAAGAAGCAGTAAATACAAACAATAGTACCATTCAGGAAATAACATTTTCAACAATATAATCAGTTCCCCTCCCATCCCCCCCTCCCCTCCCCAAGAATCCATGGCCAGTCCAACAACTGAGAGTGGGAATAAAATCTTAAAGATTTAAAAGTCTACTGCGAGCACGCGGTGTGAGGTCCTGCCAGAAGTGCTCCCACACCTGACAAAATTTGCGACCTGGGCCAAGAGTCAAGTCTCCCACCATTCGTCTCTCCAGTGTTGCGTGCACTATCATTAGGGATCTCCATTGTGCATATGACGGGGGATCACGGGAGAGCCAGTTGGTGAGGATGGCTTTTTTTCCCATCAAAAGGGCTCTGGAGATAAATGCTGACATTCCCCTGGGTTTGGGCGAGGCTATATTATAAAATCCAAATAACGCCCTCAGTTGCGGAAGCCATCGCCTTCCCCAAAGCGATGTGGTATATAGGCCAAGATGTCTCCAAAACTGTTGGATTGCGGGGCAGGCCCAAAACATGTGACTCAAAGATGTGTGAGCCTGATTGCATTTGGGGCAAGTATGCGACGCAGTAATCCCCATCCGGGCTGCACGTTCCGGTGGAATGTAAAGTCTAAGAACAATTTTCAATTGCATTTCCCAGTGAGTAATATTAGGTGACACCTTCTGAATGTTCTTCAGGACCTGTTGAGCAGTCAACTGGCAATGCAAGTCCTCAGCCTACGTTGTCGTTAATATATCCAGATTCGTACTTGGTTGGCAATCCCGGATCCCCACAATATGAAATCGTAGAGGAATCCTCTGTTGGGCTGAAAGGCTGAAGAGTTCCGAAAGCGCCTCCCTGCAGACTTCAGTAAGGGCAGCCACTGGGAGGGACTGAACATAGTGACGGATCTGGTAATAGGCGAAGAGATCATTAGCCTGTAGGTCAAAAGTTTGTTGCAGCTCGGCATGGGGCCAGGCTCCCCTCCTCCGAAAACAGGTGAAAAAGATATTGTAGACCTTGTGCTTGCCACCTAAGAAAGGTGGCATTTTGCATGCCCGGCTGGAAAGCTCCATTGCCCAGTATAGGCAAATATAAAGACACCCTAGAAGACCATTTGGCTGTTTTACAGACCCATCTCCATGTCCTTCTGGCCGGCGTAAAAATGGGGTAATGAGACACCAAAGGATGCATCGGTTATCAATGATTTATTATGAAAATTAGGTTTACTAATTACATTCTAGTTTTTTATTTTAATTCTTTATTTTTGTCAACTTTCATCTAGGGTGAGGAATTTCATTTAGGGGCAGATAGTGGGTAGGGGAATGGAATTAAGGGGGGTGTAGATAAGATTGAAGTAATTCATATGGAAATTAAATTTGAAAGAATGATTTAAAACTGATGAGACCAAAGTGGAACATCCTTACACCTGTGCCACAAAAGGAAACACAGGCATCGTCCTGCTATCACCATCCCTACACTAAAGCATTGTGGTGACCCACGATGTGAGGATGCTTTGAAAGATCAAAGGAAGGATGGATAGTGCACAGTCCAGATGGAGCCTGGAGAAAAACATGTTTCAGTCTAGCATAGATCTGGCACGGGGAGAAGATTCATCTTTCAGCAGGTCACTGATTCAAAACCAAAGAACCAACAGTGTGAAGGAAATGAGTGTCCTCGAGTGACTCAGTCAAATCCCTTCATGTTATACCTTGTGCAGCCATACCACTCGCACTGCCCAGAGCACACCTTCTGTCTGATGCTTCAACTCTCCTGGCACCCACAGCTCCTCAAACATGGTTCCAGTTGTTACCTTCTGCACATATCTGTCTCTTGCCCACAGGAGTGCATATGTGCACACTTCCCAAATGTGATAGGTAAATGCCATTTTTTGCTGCCAAAGTGCACATATATACACACTTGGAGGAGCATAATCGAAAGAGTGCTGCAAATGATGGGGCTTCCCTCTCCCAATGCATCTTGGGATGCAATGGGAGGGGCTGAAGTCCCTGACTGGCATTTGCAGTACAGCGGCCTTGTAGGCAGGAGGGAGTGTGCTTACCTCCTGCTTTTTTCTCATCCAAAGGTATGAGGGTCTGGGAATGTTGGGTGGGGGTGAGGGCTTTTTCGGGATGTTGAGATGTTGGGGGGAGGGGTATAGGGTGCCACGGCTCAGCTGATCCTGGCAGGGGCAATCCCCATCAGCTGAGCCACCAGGAATCCCTGAAACTGGCTCAGCTGATGGGGATTCCTCTGTCGCAATCAGCTGATGGGAAGCCTATCTGCTCTTTGGGTGGTGGGAGGGGGATCGTGACCACTGGGGAATAAGAGGGGTGGGGGAGGGTGTCATGCCTTAAATCCTCCAGTGGTCTTCTTGACAGTTTGTGGAACTTAGGCGCAACTCAAAGAGTCTAACTGCCGACATCTAAGTTCCCTCTAGGAAAGTTTTGATTATGGCTGCAGTACGACCAGGTTGAAACCCACCAGATTCCCACCACCCAACACACCCCTTTGATCTCTGGACGCACAGCAGCTTAGAAGTGCTACTGCACATCCAGAAAGTTGATTTTGATTATCGGCACTTGGATATCCCTGTATTAGGATGTCCAAGGGATGACTTAGGCTGGTTTTGGGATGTTTTAAAGTTTTGATTATGAGCCCCATACTGCTTCAGGTCTCCTGTTAGGGAAGGAAGGTAAAATTAAAGTACAAAATAGAAAGAAAAGTATGCTGTATATTATTATGTTGTATATGGTACTGGTTTTAAGCACATTTTCTCCTCCCATCTTTCCAACACTACCATAGAAAACAAATCAGCAATCCTAAACCATGAAAACAACAGTTTTGTGTGTCCAGATGTCGCATCAAGGTGAGGGGTATCTGAGCCTAATGCCAAGCATTTTCACAGAAGTCTGCCCAGTTATTATGTAATTTGTCACTTGTATCCACGGTCCTGGGTGTTGCAGCTCCTAAGATCCATGTTCTCTCCCTCCCCTGCTACAGGTCACGACCTGCCAAATGGAGCAGGACCGGCACTTTCTTTCCCTGCTGGTGGAGCCACGCAGTCTGCTGGTACTCAGCGGGGACATGTACAGCTGCTACCTCCATGGAATCCGCCCTGCCGCCTCTGACTTCATCACTGAGAATGTTGCAAACATCGCCAGCTGCGACTCCCGCTACGGAGACACGCTGACACGGGAGACCCGGGTGTCCCTCACCATTCGTTATGTTCCCAAAGTCCTCAAGACAACCATTGCGTTGGGCAAGAGGAAGTGAGCAACCCTTCATTACCACTTTGCCAGTCACATGGCTTGATCTCGTTCCTGGACATTTTAATTGTGTTGGTTTTTTGGTTAATTTGCAGAATAAAGCTGGACCTTGTTACTGTGTTTTTGAATGAAATAAAGTGTTGGGGGGGGGGGGGAGAGAAGCAGCAATAGGAATGGACAAAAGGTTCATATAACTAGATGCTTCAATTGAAAGGGTGCTAATAATAGTCCCTGCTCAGAAGAGCTTACAATCTAATTTAGACAGGCAGTGGCGTACCTAGGGTATGTGGCACCCGGGGCCCATCATTTTTTGACCCCCCCCCCATCTATATGAAAAATATAATTTTTAGTACCAATCTACATATCGCACCACAAGAGTGTACCTAGGAAAAGGCTGCATCTTAAACATTGCAGTGAGCACTAGAACACCAACACATACATTGTAAAACTAAACAAGCCAGATCCCGCACAGTCAATTGGTCCTGTAGTCAATGCCAACTGAAAACTATGTCTTTTTCAGAACACACAGAACAGAGATACACCCTCGCCCAAAATGGAATAATCACAAACTAAAAATAGAAATATGTAGACAAAAGTTAAACTGATCCGCCAAGAAACCAGACCCTGGATACAATGCAACACCACAAAAAACAGTAACACATGTCCTCTAATACAGTGCAAAATATAAAGACAGTAGATGTAAATTTGAAAAACCTGATACATAACATTCACCACTTTATAAATTAACAAATAAAAATAAAACAAATAATGAGAAATAAAAAAATACCATTTTATTGGACTAATCCCCGTAAGCTCAGTCCCCATCCCCGCAAACCACCTGATTCCATCCACACAAGCCTTGAATTGTTTATATTAAAGTATAAAAAGAAACAATATTCTGTACAATTGTCAATTTATAAATCAGCGTCTTCTCCCCACTCTCTTCCCCATTTCCCTTCAGCATCCTCAGCCCACTCTCTCTCCACTTTCCTTCAGCGCACGCACATAAAAACAAGCAAGTAATTTTATATCATTTTCATTCTATTCATTCATAGAAATTAAACTCTAGATAATGCCAGTCACATAACAAAACATGATTTTACAAAAATAATTCCCTGCAGTCAAGCCTGCAAGGATTACTAGATGTCTTTCAGCAGTTCCCCTCCCTCCCTCCCCCTTACCTTTGTGGCCAAGTCAAAATGATCTACCAACAATAAAATTTTAAAAACACAAAGCACGCTGTACGCAGAGAAAATGTTAATTATCATTTATATTCCGCGGGTTTTCAAAGAGGTCAAGGCAGATGACTTTATGCAATGTCACCTCAGTAACAACTATACAAAAATAGACAAATATTCCCCCTCCCTTTTTACTAAACTGCGATAGCGGTTTTTAGCGTAGGGAGCTGCGCTGAATGCCCCACGCTGCTCTCGACGCTCATAGGCTCCCTGCGCTAAAAAACTCTATTGCGGTTTAGTAAAAGGGGGCCATAGTGCAAAATATAGACAGCAGATATAAATTTTCAAAACGGACACATTTTGATCACTAAGTTGAAAATAAAATCATTTTTCCTACTTTTTTGTCTGGTGATTTCATGAGTCTCTGGTCCTTCTTCTGGTCCTTCTTCTTTCTCTCTCCCCCTGGCTCCCCTCTTTATTTCTGCCTTTCTTTCTCTCTCCTCCTGGCCCCCCTCTTTATTTCTGCCTTTCTTTCTCTCCCCTTGGTCCCCCTCTTTCTTTCTGCCTTTCTTTCTCTCTCCCCCTGGCCCTCCTCTTTCTTTCTGCCTTTCTTTCTCTCCCCCTTGACCCCCTCTTTATTTCTGCCTTTCTTTCTCTCCCCTTGGTCCCCCTCTTTCTTTCTGCCTTTCTTTCTCTCTCCCCCTGGCCCCCCCCCTCTTTATTTTTTCCTTTCTTTCTCTCTCCACCTAGCCCGCACAAAGCCATCGTGCCGATTTCTCCACTTCCACAATTCTTTCCCTACCCTCACCCCCAAGCCAGCAGCCGGTTTCTTCCTGCTCCTTCCCCGATGTCCTGATGTCCTGAACTTCATCGGGCAGCAGCAGCATTCACAATTCACTGCTGTTGCCCGCTTCAGGCCTTCCTCTCTGTCGGGTCCTGTCTTCATGAAAACTGGAAGTAGGCAGGACCAGGCAGAGAACAAGGCCTGAAGCCGGCAACAGCAGCGAATTGTAAACGCTGCTGCTGCCCGAAGAAGGTAATGGAGCACCGAGGCAGTCCGCTTCTCCCCCCTCCCAGCCGAACCCCCGCTGACCCTCCTATCTCCCCCCCCCGTGAACCTTTCCGACCTTCCCAGCGAGAGCAGCAAACCTCCTTCGCGGCTTTCTCCTCCCTCTGCCGCGTTACTGATGATGTCATCAGTGATGCGGCAGAGGGAGGATAAAGCCGACGCTACTGGAGGGAGGTTTGCTGCTTTCGCTGGGAGGGTCGGAAAGGTTCACTTGGGGGAGGAGAGATAGGATGGTAAGCGGGGTTTCGGCTGGGAGGGGGGAGAAGCGGTCTGCCTTGGTGCTCCAAGGCCTGGCGCCATTACCTTTTTCGATAATGGCGCCGATGCTGCTTTCGCTGGGAGGGTAGGAGCGCGATAGGGACCGGGCCAGCTGTGCACCCCCCCCCCTAAGGCGGCACCCGGGATGGACCTCCCCCTCGCCCCCCTTGGTACGCTACTGCCCTGGGGAAACAGCCTGCAACAAGATCGCGCGATGCCAGAGATCTTTGCCTGCTTCGGCTGTTTCCTCCGCCGTGGTCCCGCCCCTCCTCTGACATCAGAGGAGGGGCAGGACCGTGGCGGAGGAAACAGTCGAAGCAGGCAAAGATCTCTGGCATCGCGATCTTGCTGCAGGCTGTTTCCAGACGCGACACCCGGCGCAGGGGGGGGAACTGGACCGGCCGGGAGCACCCCCTCAGGGCTTGGTACCCGGGGCGGACCGCCCCTCCCGCCCCCCCCCTTGGTACGCCACTGTAGACAGGATATGTCAGGGTTAGGGAGGTTATAGTGGGTTTAGGTATCTGACAGCAGTGAGGGGAAGTGGGCCTTTAGTTTGGATTTGAACCCTGCCAAGCCAGTCATGCTTAGGAAGGGGGTACGTGCCCCTCTTTCTACAGCTAGGTCATAGAAACATGATGGCAGATAAAGGCCAATTGGCCCATCTAGTCTGCCCGTCCGCAGTAACTGTTATCTCTTTTTCTCTCTGAGAGATCCCATGTACTTATCCCAGGTCCTCTTGAATTCGGACACACTCTCTGTCTCCACCACCTCTTCTGGGCCAATGATTCTCAACCCAGTCCTTCAGATGCCACCATCCAGGCAGGTTTTCAGGATATCCATAATGCATATGACTCGGTTACATTTGCATTAAAAGGGAGGTAGTGCATACAGTTTTATCTCCTGCTTATTCAGTGTGGATATCCTGAAAATCTGCCTGAATGGTGGTGTCCAAGTACTGGGCTGAGAAACCCTGATCAAGGCATTATCCCCTCCATACATAAACAAGACAGAATTTATATCCGACAATGAAGAATAACCCTTATATGGCTGCTATTAAAATAAAAATGCTGACCACGTGAGGCTTGTCCTTTTATTTTACTGAATGTTAGAAGCGATGGCTGCCACACAGCCTCAGATAGGAGAACTGACCAGCATCGCTGCCACAATTGGGGCAGTCATGGAGTCATAAGAACATAAGCGTTGCCTCTGCCGGGTCAGACCAGGGATCCATCGTGCCCGGCAGTCCGCTCCCGCGGCGGCCCCCCAGGTCCATGACCTGAAAGTGTTCCCTACCTAATCTAAAATATCCATACCCTATTCACTCAATGTCCTGTACGGTAAACCTCTATCTGTACCCTGTTATCCCTTTCGCTTCCAGGAAGTCATCCAGTCCCTTTTTGAACCCCAGAATTGTACTCTGTCTTATTACCTCTCCGGGAAGCGCGTTCCAGGTGTCCACCACCCTCTGGGTGAAGAAGAACCTCCTTGCATTCGTTATGAATCTGTCTCCTCTCAGTTTTTCTGAATGACCTCTTGTTTTAGTTGTCCCTGCCAGTCTAATGATTATCCCAGGACAAGCAGGCAGCATATTCTTAACGTATGGGTGACGTCACCGACGGAGCCCCGGTACGGACCTTTATAACTAGAAAGTTCTAGTTGGCCGCACCGCGCATGCGCGAGTGCCTTCCCGCCCGACGGAGGAGTGCGTGGTCTCCAGTTTCTTCATTTCCGCGGAGCGAAGAAGACGCATGTGGTTTCAACGGCCGTTGAAAACTTCTTTTTTGCCTTCCCGCTCGCGTTATTTTCTTGTTTTTTCTCTTTTTCCCTTCGGGTTTCTTGTTCATTTCTAATTCGTAAAAAAAAAACAAAAAAACTTTGTTTTTTTTCCTTTATTTTTCAGCCGGCCCCGGTGGGGCCTGTTGCCATCATACAAGCCTCCGGCTTTGATTTCGCGGAGGCCGTCTTTCCCTTCATGCCCCCCCAGCCGGGTTTTAAGAAGTGCCAGCGGTGTGCACGCCCGATCTCCCTTTCGGACCCACACAACTGGTGCCTACAGTGCTTGGGTCCGGAACATCGGGCTGACACCTGCACCCGCTGTGCTACTCTCAAAAAACGCACGCTTAAAAATAGACAAATCCAGCAGAATCTCCTCTTCGGCACCGGTTCTGCTATGGATCCGACCCCGACATCGACGGCACCGACTAAATCGGCACCGTCAACATCGACACCACCTGATCCTTCTTCGGGGTCGATAGCGCCAGGTAAGCCGGCTAAGAAGCCTTCCACTTCCCTCGAGCGCCCTCCAGCCACAGCGGCGACACCGATCCTTCCGGCGTCCCGCAAATCCCGTAAACGCTCCGCTCCGATCTCGGTGAGTGCCTCTTCATCGGCCTCCTCATCGCCGGAGCGTAGAGCAGCACCGATGGTACCCAAGAAAACTAAAACGGTACCGGTGCCCCCATTGGAGGACCGTATCTCGGCCATCCTCCAGGACAAATTGCATGAACAGCTACAGCACCAACTTCAGGAACTGCTTCCGACCCTATTGGCACCGCTCCTTCCGGTACCGGTCCGGCCCGAGCCTCGCACCACTCCGCCGGTGTCCACCCCCTCGGTACCGATGAACACTTCCATGCCGGTCTTATCTGCCCAGCCCGCACTTCAGACTTGCGCTGCGGAAGACCCCTCCCGGCCCCAGGATCGACACCGGTCGTCTCGGGACCGGGATCGGCAACACTCCTCCCGGGACAGGGATCGACGCCGGTCTTCATCTCCCGGCACCGTATCCATGCGATCTGGAAAATCCCTTTCTAAAACCCGCCATACTGAGCCGGCCATCAGGGACCCAGACTTATGGGAGCAATCCCCACTCGGTACCGAGGAGGATGCCTCTTCTACAGATGAGGAACCCTCCATGGCTGAATCCACCTCCAAGCCTGAGCAATCCTCCTTCACAAAATTCCTTCGGGAGATGTCTGCGGCTCTTTCCATACCACTTAAGTCCGACTCCAAGAAGTCCCAGGCCTTTTTAGAAGCCTTGGACTTCGACCAACCTCCCAAGGAGTTTCTCAAACTGCCCGTACATGATATCTTACGGGAAACATTTTATAAAAATTTGGAGAATCCCCTTACGGTTCCAGGTGCCCCTAGGAAACTGGACAGTTTATACCGGGTCATCCCTATTCCGGGATTTGATAAACCCCAATTGCCCCATGAGAGCCTCCTGGTAGAATCCACTCTCAAAAAAATCTCATGGTTCCAGTGTTTATGCCTCCACCCCTCCTGGCAGAGAGGGAAAAACAATGGACAAATTTGGTAAGCGCCTGTACCAGAATGCCATGCTGGCTAACAGAGCCAACAATTACACCTTTCATTTTTCATTTTATCTGAAACACCTGGTACAACAACTTTCTGCTTTGCAAAAATATATCCCTGAGCGCAAGGTTCCATTATTTCAACAACAAATTTCCACCCTCCTTCAGCTCAGAAAATTCATGGTGCGCTCGATCTATGATTCTTTCGAGCTCACTTCCAGAGCTTCTGCACTGGCAGTAGCCATGCGTCGCCTTGCCTGGCTGAGGGTGTCTGATCTTGATGTGAACCACCAAGACCGCCTCGCCAACGCGCCCTGCCTTGGTGATGAACTTTTTGGGGAGTCTCTAGATACCACGACACAAAAACTTTCGGCTCATGAGACGAGATGGGACACCCTCATTAAGCCTAAAAAGAAGACTCCACCTGCACGACCATACAGACCTCAGTCCTCTTACCAATGTCGTTTTTCTGCTAGGCCACTTAATCCTCCTGAACAGCAATCTCGTCGGCCTCGCCAACAGCAACAACAACACTCTCAGGCTCGTTCTCAGTCTCATCAGGCGACCAAGCCTCTCCCTCAAACTAAACCTCCTCAGCCCTTTTGACTCCTTTCTCCAGGGCATAGCCAGTCTCCAACCGTCGATGCCGCTTCCTCAACCTATCGGAGGCCGCCTCACCATCTTTCTACGCCGCTGGGAGGCCATCACATCAGACCTGTGGGTTCTCAACATCATCCGTCACAGATACTCACTCAGGTTCCAGACTCTTCCTGTAGACCATCCTCCCGTAGAGTCTGCTTCTCACTCCTCCCAAACTCCTCTCCTCCTCAGGGAGGTCCAATCCCTCCTCCTCCTCAATGCCATCGAAGAAGTTCCACCAGACCAAAGAGGTCAGGGATTTTACTCCCGCTACTTCCTGGTACCCAAGAAAACAGGGGATCTTCGTCCTATCCTCGACCTCAGGAACCTCAACAAGTGTTTGGTCAAGGAAAAGTTCAGAATGCTCTCCCTTGCCACGCTTTATCCTCTTCTTTCTCAACACGACTGGCTATGTTCCCTAGACCTCAAGGAGGCCTACACTCACATTCCAATCCATCAGACTTCACGTCGCTACCTCCGATTCCAGATACAGAATCACCACTATCAGTACAAGGTGCTGCCCTTTGGTCTCGCATCATCACCCAGGGTGTTCACCAAGTGCCTGATTGTGGTAGCGGCCTGTTTCAGGTCCCACAACCTACAAGTGTTCCCCTACTTGGACGATTGGTTGGTGAAAGCAACTACGTCTCCGCTTGTGCTGCAAGCCACTCACCACACCATCTCTTTCCTCCATCTCTTGGGGTTCGACATCAATTATCCCAAATCGCATCTGCTCCCCACGCAGTGTCTTCAGTTCATCGGAGCTGTTCTCGATACCAATCTAATGAGGGCGTTCCTTCCTGCCGACCGGCACCGGACTCTGCTTCACCTCTGCCGACAGGTGCTCCTCCAACCATCCATCCCTGCTCGCCAGATGATGATTCTTCTGGGTCACATGGCTTCAACAGTCCATGTAGTTCCTCTGGCGCGACTCCACCTCAGGATACCTCAATGGACCCTCGCCAACCAATGGTCACAGACCAGGGATCCTCTTTCTCATCCCATCTCTGTGACATCGTCTCTTCAGCAATCTCTTCAATGGTGGTTGAACTCTTCAAATCTTTCCAGGGGCCTCCTTCTTCATCCACCCCCTCATTCCATGATCATCACCACGGACGCCTCCCCCTATGCATGGGGGGCTCACATGGGAGTTCTCCGCACCCAGGGACTCTGGACCCCTCAGGAGCGTCAACATCACATCAATTTCCTGGAACTCAGAGCCATGTTTTATGCTCTCAAGGCCTTCCAACACCTTCTCTACCCTCAGGTTCTTCTCCTGTGCACAGACAACCAGGTAGCCATGTACTACATCAACAAACAAGGCGGCACCGGATCTCGTCCCCTTTGTCAGGAGGCCCTCCGAATCTGGACATGGGCCACAGCCCACAACCTTTGCCTCAAAGCTGTCTATATCCAGGGCGAACAGAACTCCCTGGCCGACCATCTCAGCCGCATCCTTCAACCTCACGAGTGGACCCTGGATCCTTCCACTCTCCACTCCATCTTTGCTCGCTGGGGCACTCCACAGGTGGACCTATTTGCAGCTCCTCACAACCATCAGCTACCCCAGTTCTGTTCCAGACTCTTCTCTCCGCATCGTCTGGCCCCGGATGCATTCCTGCTCGACTGGACGGGTCAGTTCCTCTATGCCTTCCCTCCACTTCCTCTGATGTTGCGGACCCTGTTCAAACTCCGCAAGGACAGGGCCACCATGATTCTCATCGCCCCTCGGTGGCCCAGACAACACTGGTTCTCCCTCCTGCTTCAGCTCAGCTCCAGGGAGCCCATTCCTCTTCCTGTATTTCCTACTCTGCTTACACAGCAGCATCAGTCTCTACTACATCCCAATCTGTCTTCCCTCCACCTGACAGCTTGGTTTCTCTCGGGCTGACTTCTCCAGAAAACCTGTCTCAGCCTGTCCGTCGCATTTTGGATGCCTCCAGGAAACCCTCCACACTTCAATGTTACCATCAGAAGTGGACCCGGTTTTCCTCTTGGTGCCTCCTGCATCATCACAACCCCACCTCATTGGCGGTGGAGACCGTACTGGACTATTTGCTCTCTCTGTCCAATGCTGGCCTCAAGTCTACCTCAATCAGAGTCCACCTCAGTGCCATCACTGCTTTTCATGAGCCTATCCTCGGAAAACCTCTCACGGCTCATCCTCTGGTTTCCCGGTTCATGAGAGGGCTCTTCAATATCAAACCACCTCTACAGCCTCCTCCTATCGTCTGGGACCTCAATGTGGTTTTATCAGCCCTCATGAAACCTCCTTTTGAGCCTCTTGCTACTGCTTCGCTCAAACTTCTCACATGGAAGGTGCTTTTCCTCATTGCCATCACCTCTGCCAGGAGGGTCAGTGAGCTGCATGCACTGGTCGCCGATCCACCGTTCACTGTTTTTCACCATGACAAGGTGGTTCTGCGCACCCATCCGAAATTCCTCCCCAAGGTGGTTTCAGCCTTTCACCTCAATCAGTCCATCGTGCTGCCTGTCTTCTTCCCAAAACCCCATTCTCATCCTGGGGAACAGGCGCTACACACGCTGGATTGTAAGCGCGCCCTTGCTTACTACCTTCACCGTACCAGGGCTCACCGCTCCTCTCCTCAACTTTTTCTATCCTTCGATCCTAACCGTCTGGGTCATCCTGTCTCTAAACGAACGCTGTCCAATTGGCTTGCTGCCTGTATTGCGTACTGTAACATACTGCAACATCCTGTAACATACTGCAACATACTGTAACATACTGCAACATACTGTAACATACTGTAACATACTGCAACATACTGCAACATACTGCAACATACTGTAACATACTGTAACATACTGTAACATACTGCAACATACCGCAATATACTGTAACATACCGCAACATAATATAACATACTGCAACATACTATAACATACTGCAACATACTATTACATACTGTAACATACTGCATCATACTGTAACATACTGTAACATACCGCAACATACTGTAACATACCGCAACATACTGCAACATACTGTAACATACCGCAACATACGGTAACATACTGTAACATACTGCGAAATACTGCAACATACTATAACATACTGCAACATACTGTAACATACTGCAACATACTATAACATACTGCAACATATTATAGCATACTATACTATACTATACCATACCATACCATACCATACTATACTATACTATACCATACCATACCATAACATACCGCAACATACTGCAACATACTGTAACATACCATAACTATACTGCAATATACTGTAACATACTGTAACATACTGCGACATACTATAACATACTGCAACATACTATAACATACTGCAACACACTATAACATACCGCAACATACTGTAACATACCGCAACATACTGTAACATACTGTAACATACTATTACATACTGTAACATACTTCAACATACTATAACATACTGCAACATATTATAGCATACTATACTATACTATACCATACCATACCATAACATACTATACTATACTGCAACATACTGCAACATACTATAACATACTGCAACATACTATAACATACTGCAACATACTGTACCATACCATACCATAACATACTGCAACATACTGCAACATACTATAACATACTGCAACATACTATAACATACTGCAACATACTATAACATACTGCAACACACTATAACATACTGCAACATACTATTACATACTGTAACATACGGCAACATACTGTAACATACTGCAACATACCGCAACATACTGTAACATACTGCAACATACTGTAACATACTGTAACATACCGCAACAATCTGCAACATACTATAACATACTGCAACATACTGTAACATACTGCAACATACCGCAACATACCGTAACATACTATTACATACTGTAACATACGGTAACATACTGTAACATACTATGACATACTGCAACATACTATAACATACTGCAACACACTATAACATACTGCAACACACTATAACATACTGCAACATACTATTACATACTGTAACATACTGCAACATACTGCAACATACCGCAACATACTGTAACATACCGCACATACTATAACATACTGCAACATACTATTACATACTGTAACATACTGCAACATACTGTAACATACTGCAACATACTATAACATACTGCAACATAACATAACATACTATACTATACTATACCATACCATACCATACTATAACATACTGCAACATACTATTACATAATGTAACATACTCTAATATACTGTAACATACTATTACATACTGTAACATACTGCAACATACTCTAACATACTGCAACACACTATAACATACTGCAACATACTATTACATACTGTAACATACTGCAACATACTGTAACATACTGCAACATACCGCAACATACTGTAACATACTGCAACATACTGTAACATACTGCAACATACTATAACATACTGCAACATAACATAACATACTATACTATACTATACCATACCATACCATACCATACTATAACATACTGCAACATACTATTACATACTGTAACATACTGTAACATACTGTAACATACTGCAACATACTATAACATACTGCAACATACTACAACATACTGCAACATATTATAACATACTGCAACATAACATAACATACTATACTATACTATACCATACCATACCATACCATACTATAACATACCGTAACATACTGCAAAATACCGCAACATACTGCAACATACTATACTCTAACATAACATAACATAACATACTATACTATACTATACTATACTATACCATACCATAACATACTATACTATACTATACTATGCTATACTATACTATACTATACTATACTATACTATACCATAACATAACATAACATACTATACTATAATATACCATAACATAACATAACATAACATAGCATAACATAACATAACATTACATAACATAACATAACATACTATACTATACTATACTATACCATAATATACTATACTATACTATACTATACAATACTATACCATACCATACCATACCATATCATACCATAACATAACATAACATAACATACCATACCATACTATACTATACTATACTATACTATACCATAACATAACATAACATACCATACTATACTATACTATACTATACCATACCATACCATACCATACCATACCATACCATACCATAACATAACATACTATACTATACTATACTATACCATACCATACCAATACATACCATAACATAACATACTATACTATACTATACTATACCATAACATAACATAACATAACATAACATACTATACTATACTATACCATAACATAACATAACATAACATAACATACTATACTATACTATACAATACTATACCATACCATACCATACCATATCATACCATAACATAACATAACATAACATACCATACCATACTATACTATACTATACTATACTATACCATAACATAACATAACATACTATACTATACTATACTATACCATACCATACCATACCATACCATACCATACCATAACATAACATACTATACTATACTATACTATACCATAACATAACATAACATAACATAACATACTATAATATACTATCCTATCCTATACTATACTATACCATACCATACCATACCATAACATACTATACTATACTATACTATGCTATTCTATACTATACTATACTATAACATACTATACTATCCTATACTATACTATACCATACCATACCATACCATACTATACTATACTATACCATACCATACCATAACATACTATACTATACTGCAACATACTGTAACATACTGTAACATACTGCGACATACTATAACATACTGCAACATACTATAACATACTGCAATATACCATAACATACTGCAACATACTATTACATACTGTAACATACTGCAACATACTGTAACATACTCCAACATACCGCAACATACTGTAACATACCGCAACATACTATAACATACTGCAACATACTATAACATACTGCATCATACTATTACATACTGTAACATACTGCAACATACTGTAACATACCGCAACATACTGTAACATACCGCAACATACGGTAACATACTGTAACATACTGCGAAATACTGCAACATACTATAACATACTGCAACATACTGTAACATACTGCAACATACTATAACATAATGCAACATACTGTAACATACTGCAACATATTATAGCATACTATACTCTAACATACTATACTATACTATACTCTAACATAACATAACATAACATAACATACTATAACATAACTATACCATACTATACTATACTATACTATACTATACCATACCATACCATACATACCATACTATACTATACTATACTATACTATACCATACCATAACATACTATACTATACTATACTATGCTATACTATACTATACTATACTATACCATAACATAACATAACATAACATACTATACTATACCATAACATAACATAACATACTATACTATACTATACCATAACATAACATAACATAAGATAACATAACATAACATAGCATAACATAACATACTATACTATACTATACTATACTATAACATAACATAACATACCATACCATACCATAACATAACATAACATACTATACTATACTATACCATAACATAACATAACATAACATACTATACTATACTATACTATACTATACTATAAAATAACATAACATAACATAACATACCATACCATAACATAACATAACATACTATACTATACTATACTATACTATACTATACCAAAACATACTATACTATACTATACTATACAATACTATACCATACCATACCATACCATACCATACCATACCATAACATAACATACTATACTATACCATAACATAACATACTATACTATACTATACTATACCATACTATACTATACTATACTATACCATACCATACCATACCATACTATAACATACTGCAACATACTATAACATACTGCAACATACTATAACATACTGCAACATAACATAACATACTATACTATACTATACCATACCATACCATCCTATAACATACTGCAACATACTATTACATATTGTAACATACTGTAACATACTGTAACATACTATTACATACTGTAACATACTGTAACATACTGTAACATACTATAACATACTGCAACATACTATAACATACTGCAACACACAATTACATACTGTAACATACTGCAACATACTGTAACATACTTCAACATACCGCAACATACTGTAACATACCGCAACATACTATAACATACTGCAACATACTATTACATACTGTAACATACTGCAACATACTGTAACATACTGTAACATACCGCAAAATTCTATTACATACTGTAACATACTGTAACATACTATTACATACTGTAACATACTGTAACATACTGCAAGGGGTAAAGGTTAAAGGTCAAGGGTTAAAGGTCAAGGGGCAAAGGTCGAGGGTCAGAGGGTAAAGGTCAAGGGGTAAAGGTCGAGGGGCAAAGGTTAAAGGTCAAGGGTTAAAGGTCAAGGGGGTAAAGGTCAAGGGTCAGAGGTCAAGGGTTAAAGGTCAAGGGGTAAATGTCAGGGGTTAAAGGTCAGGGGTTAAAGGTCAAGGGTCGGGGTTAAGGGTCAAGGTTTAAAGGTCAAGGGGTGACGGTCAGGGGTTAAAGGTCAAAGGTCAGGGGGTAAAGGTCAAGGGGTAAAGGTCAAGGGTCGGGGGTCAAAGGTTAAGGGGTCAGGGGGTCAAGGGGTCAGGGGTCAGGGTCAGGGTCAGGTCAAGGGTCAGGGTCAGGGTCAGGGTTAGGGTCAGGGTTAGGGTTAGGGTTAGGGTTAGGGTCAGGGTCAGGGTTAGGGTTAGGGTTAGGGTTAGGGTATGTTACAGTATGTTGCGGTATGTTACAGTATGTTACAGTATATTGCAGTATGTTACAGTATGTTGCAGTATGTTGCAGTATGTTGCAGTATGTTATAGTATATTGCAGTATGTTACAGTATGTTGCAATATGTTATAGTATGTTGCAGTATGTTATAGTATGTTGCAGTATGTTATAGTATGTTGCAGTATAGTATAGTATGTTATGGTATGGTATAGTATAGTATAGTATAGTATGGTATGGTATGGTATGGTATAGTATAGTATGCTATAATATGTTGCAGTATGTTATAGTATGTTGCAGTATGTTACAGTATGTTGCAGTATGTTACAGTATGTTACAGTATGTAATTATATGTTGCAGTATGTTATAGTATGTTGCAGTATGTTATAGTATGTTGCGGTATGTTACAGTATGTTGCGGTATGTTACAGTATGTTACAGTATGTAATAGTATGTTGCAGTATGTTATAGTATGTTGCAGTATGTTATAGTATGTTGCGGTATGTTACAGTATGTTGCGGTATGTCGCAGTATGTTACAGTATGTTGCAGTATGTTACAGTATGTAATAGTATGTTGCAGTATGTTATAGTATGTTGCAGTATGTCGCAGTATGTTACAGTATGTTACAGTATGTAATTATATGTTGCAGTATGTTATAGTATGTTGCAGTATGTTATAGTATGTTGCGGTATGTTACAGTATGTTGCGGTATGTCGCAGTATGTTACAGTATGTTGCAGTATGTTACAGTATGTAATAGTATGTTGCAGTATGTTATAGTATGTTGCAGTATGTTATAGTATGTCGCAGTATGTTACATTATGTTACAGTATGTTACAGTATGTTGCAGTATAGTATAGTATGTTATGGTATGGTATGGTATAGTATAGTATAGTATGGTATGGTATGGTATAACATACTGAAACATACTATAACATGCTGCAACATACTGCAACATACTGTAACATACTGCAACATACTGCAATATACTGTAACATACCGCAACATTCTATTACATACTGTAACATACTGTATCATACTGTAACATACTATTACATACTGTAACATACTGCAACATACTGTAACATACCGCAACATACTGTAACATACTGTGACATACTATTACATACTGTAACATACTGCAACATACTGTAACATACCGCAACATACTGTAACATACTGCGACGTACTGCAACATACTGTAACATACTGCAACATACTGCAACATACTGCAATATACTGCAATATACTGTAACATACTGCAACATACTGCAACATACCGCAACATACTGTAACATACTGCAACATACTGCAACATACTGTAACATACCGCAACATACTGTAACATACCGCAACATACTGCAATATACTGTAACATACTGTAACATACTGCAACATACCGCAACATACTGTAACATACTGCAAATTACTGTAACATACTACAACATACTGTAACATACTGCAACATACTGCAACATACTGCAACATACTGCAACATACCGCAACATACTGTAACATACCGCAACATACTGTAACATACCGCAACATACTGTAACATACTGCAACATACTGCAATATACTGTAACATACTGTAACATACTGCAACATACCGCAACATACTGTAACATACTGCAAATTACTGTAACATACTGCAACATACTGTAACATACTGCAACATAACATAACATACTATACTATACCATACCATAACATACTGCAACATACTATAACATACTGCAACATACTGTAACATACTGCAACACACTATAACATACTGCAACATACTGCAACATACTGCAACATACTGTAACATACCGCAACATACTGTAACATACCGCAACATACTGTAACATACTGCAACATACTGCAATATACTGTAACATACTGTAACATACTGCAACATACCGCAACATACTGTAACATACTGCAAATTACTGTAACATACTGCAACATACTGTAACATACTGCAACATACTGCAACATACTGCAACATACTGCAACATACTGCAACATACTGTAACATACCGCAACATACTGTAACATACCGCAACATACTGTAACATACTTCAACATACTGCAATATACTGTAACATACTGTAACATACTGCAACATACCGCAACATACTGTAACATACTGCAAATTACTGTAACATACTGCAACATACTGTAACATACTGCAACATAACATAACATACTATACTATACCATACCATAACATACTGCAACATACTATAACATACTGCAACATACTGTAACATACTGCAACACACTATAACATACTGCAACATACTGCAACATACTGCAACATACTGCAACATACTGTAACATACTGCAACATACTGTAACATACCGCAACATTCTGCAACATACTGCAACATACTATAACATACTGCAACATAACATAACATACTATACTATACTATACCATACCATAACATACTGCAACATACTGCAACATACTATAACATACTGCAACATACTATAACATACTGCAACATACTGTAACATACTGCAACACACTATAACATACTGCAACATACTGCAACATACTGTAACATACTGCAACATACTGTAACATACTGTAACATACTGTAACATACCGCAACATTCTGCAACATACTATAACATACTGCAACATACTGCAACATACTGCAACATACTGCAACATACTGTAACATACTGCAACATACTGTAACATACCGCAACATTCTGCAACATACTGCAACATACTATAACATACTGCAACATAACATAACATACTATACTATACTATACCATACCATAACATACTGCAACATACTGCAACATACTATAACATACTGCAACATACTATAACATACTGCAACATACTGTACCATACCATACCATAACATACTGCAACATACTGCAACATACTGCAACATACTATAACATACTGCAACATACTATAACATACTGCAACACACTATAACATACTGCAACATACTATTACATACTGTAACATACGGCAACATACTGTAACATACTGCAACATACCGCAACATACTGTAACATACTGCAACATACTGTAACATACTGTAACATACCGCAACAATCTGCAACATACTATAACATACTGCAACATACTGTAACATACTGCAACATACCGCAACATACCGTAACATACTGTAACATACTATTACATACTGTAACATACGGTAACATACTGTAACATACTATAACATACTGCAACATACTATAACATACTGCAACACACTATAACATACTGCAACACACTATAACATATTGCAACATACTATTACATACTGTAACATACGGCAACATACTGTAACATACTGCAACATACCGCAACATACTGTAACATACTGCAACATACTGTAACATACTGTAACATACCGCAACAATCTGCAACATACTATAACATACTGCAACATACTGTAACATACTGCAACATACCGCAACATACCGTAACATACTGTAACATACTATTACATACTGTAACATACGGTAACATACTGTAACATACTATAACATACTGCAACATACTATAACATACTGCAACACACTATAACATACTGCAACACACTATAACATACTGCAACATACTATTACATACTGTAACATACTGCAACATACTGTAACATACTGCAACATACCGCAACATACTGTAACATACCGCACATACTATAACATACTGCAACATACTATTACATACTGTAACATACTGCAACATACTGTAACATACTGCAACATACTATAACATACTGCAACATAACATAACATACTATACTATACTATACCATACCATACCATATTATAACATACTGCAACATACTATTACATAATGTAACATACTGTAATATACTGTAACATACTATTACATACTGTAACATACTGCAACATACTCTAACATACTGCAACACACTATAACATACTGCAACATACTATTACATACTGTAACATACTGCAACATACTGTAACATACTGCAACATACCGCAACATACTGTAACATACTGCGACATACTGTAACATACTGCAACATACTATAACATACTGCAACATAACATAACATACTATACTATACTATACCATACCATACCATACCATACTATAACATACTGCAACATACTATTACATACTGTAACATACTGTAACATACTGTAACATACTGCAACATACTATAACATACTGCAACATACTACAACATACTGCAACATATTATAACATACTGCAACATAAGATAACATACTATACTATACCATACCATACCATACCATACTATAACATACCGTAACATACTGCAAAATACCGCAACATACTGCAACATACTATACTCTAACATAACATAACATAACATACTATACTATACTATACCATACCATAACATACTATACTATACTATACTATGCTATACTATACTATACTATACTATACTATACCATAACATAACATAACATACTATACTATACTATACCATAACATAACATAACATAACATAGCATAACATAACATAACATTACATAACATAACATAACATAACATACTATACTATACTATACCATAATATACTATACTATACTATACTATACAATACTATACCATACCATACCATACCATATCATACCATAACATAACATAACATAACATACCATACCATACTATACTATACTATACTATACTATACCATAACATAACATAACATAACATACTATACTATACTATACTATACCATACCATACCATACCATACCATACCATACCATAACATAACATACTATACTATACTATACTATACCATACCATACCAATACATACCATAACATAACATACTATACTATACTATACTATACCATAACATAAAATAACATAACATAACATAACATACTATACTATACTATACCATAACATAACATAACATAACATAACATACTATACTATACTATACTATACAATACTATACCATACCATACCATACCATATCATACCATAACATAACATAACATAACATACCATACCATACTATACTATACTATACTATACTATACCATAACATAACATAACATACTATACTATACTATACTATACCATACCATACCATACCATAACATAACATACTATACTATACTATACTATACCATGCCATACCAATACATACCATACCATAACATAACATACTATACTATACTATACTATACCATAACATATCATAACATAACATAACATACTATAATATACTATCCTATCCTATACTATACTATACCATACCATACCATACCATAACATACCATACTATACTATACTATGCTATTCTATACTATACTATAACATACTATACTATCCTATACTATACTATACCATACCATACCATACCATACTATACTATACTATACCATACCATACCATAACATACTATACTATACTGCAACATACTGTAACATACTGTAACATACTGCGACATACTATAACATACTGCAACATACTATAACATACTGCAATATACCATAACATACTGCAACATACTATTACATACTGTAACATACTGCAACATACTGTAACATACTCCAACATACCGCAACATACTGTAACATACCGCAACATACTATAACATACTGCAACATACTATAACATACTGCATCATACTATTACATACTGTAACATACTGCAACATACTGCAACATACTGTAACATACCGCAACATACTGTAACATACCGCAACATACGGTAACATACTGTAACATACTGCGAAATACTGCAACATACTATAACATACTGCAACATACTGTAACATACTGCAACTTACTATAACATAATGCAACATACTGTAACATACTGCAACATATTATAGCATACTATACTCTAACATACTATACTATACTATACTCTAACATAACATAACATAACATAACATACTATAACATAACTATACCATACTATACTATACTATACTATACTATACCATACCATACCATACATACCATACTATACTATACTATACTATACCATACCATAACATAGTATACTATACTATACTATGCTATACTATACTATACTATACTATACCATAACATAACATAACATAACATACTATACTATACCATAACATAACATAACATACTATACTATACTATACCATAACATAACATAACATAAGATAACATAACATAACATAGCATAACATAACATACTATACTATACTATACTATAACATAACATAACATAACATACCATACCATACCATAACATAACATAACATACTATACTATACTATACCATAACATAACATAACATAACATAACATAACATACTATACTATACTATACTATACTATAAAATAACATAACATAACATACCATACCATACCATAACATAACATAACATAACATACTATACTATACTATACTATACTATACCAAAACATACTATACTATACTATACTATACAATACTATACCATACCATACCATACCATACCATACCATAACATAACATACTATACTATACCATAACATAACATACTATACTATACTATACCATACTATACTATACTATACTATACTATACTATATCATACCATACCATACCATACTATAACATACTTCAACATACTATTACATACTGTAACATACTGTAACATACTGAAACATACTATAACATACTGCAACATACTATAACATACTGCAACATAACATACCATACTATACTATACTATACCATACCATACCATCCTATAACATACTGCAACATACTATTACATATTGTAACATACTGTAACATACTGTAACATACTATTACATACTGTAACATACTATAACATACTGCAACATACTATAACATACTGCAACACACAATTACATACTGTAACATACTGCAACATACTGTAACATACTTCAACATACCGCAACATACTGTAACATACCGCAACATACTATAACATACTGCAACATACTATTACATACTGTAACATACTGCAACATACTGTAACATACTATTACATACTGTAACATACTGCAACATACTGTAACATACTGCAACATAACATAACATACTATACTATACTATACCATACCATACCATACCATACTATAACATACTGCAACATATTATTACATACTGTAACATACTGCAACATACTATAACATACTGCAACATACTACAACATACTGCAACATATTATAACATACTGCAACATAACATAACATACTATACTATACCATACCATACTATAACATACTGCAACATACTGCAACATACTGTAACATACTGTAACATACTGTAACATACCGCAACATACCGCAACATACCGCAACATACTGCAACATACTGTAACATACTGTAACATACTGCAACATACTGTAACATACTGTAACATACCGCAACATTCTGCAACATACTATAACATACTGCAACTATACTATACTATACTATAACATAACATAACATAACATACCATACCATACCATAACATAACATACTATACTATACTATACTATACTATACCATACCATAACATAACATAACATAACATAACATACCATACCATACCATACCATAACATAACATAACATACTATACTATACTATACTATACTATACTATACCATACCATACCATACTATACTATACTATACTAAACTATACTATACCATAACATAACATAACATACTATACTATACTATACTATACTATACCATACCATAACATACTATACTATACTATACTATGCTATACTATACTATACTATACCATACCATAACATAACATACTATACTATACTATATCATAACATAACATAACATAACATTACATAACATAACATACTATACTATACTATACTATACTATACCATAACATACTATACTATACTATACTATACTATAATATACCATACCATACCATACCATACCATACCATAACATACTATACTATACTATACTATACCATAAAATAACATAACATACTATACTATACTATACTATACCATACTATACTATACCATACCATACCATACCATACTATAACATACTGCAACATACTATTACATACTGTAACATACTGTAACATACTGCAACATACTATAACATACTGCAACATACTATAACATACTGCAACATAACATAACATACTAGACTATACTATACCATACCATACCATAACATACCATCCTATAACATACTGCAACATACTATTACATATTGTAACATACTGTAACATACTATTACATACTGTAACATACTGTAACATACTGTAACATACTATAACATACTGCAACATACTATAACATACCGCAACACACAATTACATACTGTAACATACTGCAACATACTGTAACATACTTCAACATACCGCAACATACTGTAACATACCGCAACATACTATAACATACTGCAACATACTATTACATACTGTAACATACTGCAACATACTGTAACATACTGCAACATACTGTAACATACTGCAACATACTATAACATACTGCAACATAACATAACATACTATACTATACCATACCATACTATAACATACTGCAACATACTATTACATACTGTAACATACTGTAACATACTATTACATACTGTATCATACTGCAACATACTGTAACATACCGCAACATTCTATTACATACTGTAACATACTGTAACATACTGTAACATACTATTACATACTGTAACATACTGCAACATACTGTAACATACTGCAACATAACATAACATACTATACTATACTATACCATACCATACCATACTATAACATACTGCAACATACTATTACATACTGTAACATACCGCAACATACTGTAACATACCGCAACATACTGTAACATACCGCAACATACTGTAACATACTGCAACATACCGCAACATACTGTAACATACTGCAAATTACTGTAACATACTGCAACATACTGTAACATACTGCAACATAACATAACATACTATACTATACCATACCATAACATACTGCAACATACTGTAACATACTGCAACACACTATAACATACTGCAACATACTGCAACATACTATAACATACTGTAACATACTGTAACATACTGTAACATACCGCAACATTCTGCAACATACTATAACATACTGCAACATACTGCAACATACTGCAACATACTGCAACATACTGTAACATACTGCAACATACTGTAACATACCGCAACATTCTGCAACATACTGCAACATACTATTACATATTGTAACATACTGTAACATACTATTACATACTGTAACATACTGTAACATACTGTAACATACTATAACATACTGCAACATACTATAACATACCGCAACACACAATTACATACTGTAACATACTGCAACATACTGTAACATACTTCAACATATCGCAACATACTGTAACATACCGCAACATACTATAACATACTGCAACATACTATTACATACTGTAACATACTGCAACATACTGTAACATACTGCAACATACTATAACATACTGCAACATAACATAACATAGTATACTATACCATACCATACTATAACATACTGCAACATACTATTACATACTGTAACATACTGTAACATACTATTACATACTGTAACATACTGCAACATACTGTAACATACTGTAACATACCGCAACATTCTATTACATACTGTAACATACTGTAACATACTGTAACATACTATTACATACTGTAACATACTGCAGTATGGGTCAGGGGGTTAAAGGTCAAGGGGTAAAGGTCAAAGGGCAAAGGTTAAAGGTCAAGGGTTAAAGGTCAAGTGTCAGGGGTTAAAGGCAAGGGGTTAAAGGTCAAGGGTCGGGGGTTAAGGGTCAAGGGGTAAAGGTCAAGGGGTAAAGGTCAGGGGTTAAAGGTCAAAGGTCGGGGGTTAAAGGTCAAGGGGTAAAGGTCAAGGGTCGGGGGGTCAAAGGTTAAGGGGTCAGGGTGTCAAGGGGTCAGGGGGTCAAGGGGTCAGGGTCAGGGTCAGGTCAAGGGTCAGGGTCAGGGTCAGGGTTAGGGTCAGGGTTAGGGTTAGGGTTAGGGTTAGGGTCAGGGTCAGGGTCAGGGTTAGGGTTAGGGATAGGGTTAGGGTATGTTACAGTATGTTGCGGTATGTTACAGTATGTTGCAGTATGTTGCAGTATGTTACAGTATGTTACAGTATATTGCAGTATGTTGCAGTATGTTACAGTATGTTGCAGTATGTTATAGTATGGTATGGTATGGTATAGTATAGTATAGTATGTTATGTTATGTTGCAGTATGTTGCAGTATGTTATAGTATGTTGCAGTATGTTGCAGTATGTTGCAATATGTTATGGTATGGTATGGTATAGTATAGTATAGTATGTTATGTTATGTTGCAGTATGTTATAGTATGTTGCAGTATGTTACAGTATGTTGCAATATGTTATAGTATGTTGCAGTATGTTATAGTATGTTGCAGTATGTTATAGTATGTTGCAGTATAGTATAGTATGTTATGGTATGGTATAGTATAGTATAGTATAGTATGGTATGGTATGGTATGGTATAGTATAGTATGCTATAATATGTTGCAGTATGTTATAGTATGTTGCAGTATGTTACAGTATGTTGCAGTATGTTACAGTATGTTACAGTATGTAATTATATGTTGCAGTATGTTATAGTATGTTGCAGTATGTTATAGTATGTTGTGGTATGTTGCAGTATGTTACAGTATGTAATAGTATGTTGCAGTATGTTATAGTGTGTTGCAATATGTTATAGTATGTTGCAGTATGTTATAGTGTGTTGCAGTATGTTATAGTATGTTGCAGTATGTTATAGTATGTCGCAGTATGTTATAGTATGTTGCAGTATGTTATAGTATGTTGCGGTATGTTACAGTATGTTGCGGTATGTCGCAGTATGTTACAGTATGTTGCAGTATGTTACAGTATGTAATAGTATGTTGCAGTATGTTATAGTGTGTTGCAGTATGTCTCAGTATGTTACAGTATGTTACAGTATGTAATTATATGTTGCAGTATGTTATAGTATGTTGCAGTATGTTATAGTATGTTGCGGTATGTTACAGTATGTTGCGGTATGTTACAGTATGTTACAGTATGTAATAGTATGTTGCAGTATGTTATAGTATGTTGCAGTATGTTATAGTATGTTGCGGTATGTTACAGTATGTTGCGGTATGTCGCAGTATGTTACAGTATGTTGCAGTATGTTACAGTATGTAATAGTATGTTGCAGTATGTTATAGTATGTTGCAGTATGTCGCAGTATGTTACAGTATGTAATTATATGTTGCAGTATGTTATAGTATGTTGCAGTATGTTATAGTATGTTGCGGTATGTTACAGTATGTTGCGGTATGTCGCAGTATGTTACAGTATGTTGCAGTATGTTACAGTATGTAATAGTATGTTGCAGTATGTTATAGTATGTTGCAGTATGTTATAGTATGTCGCAGTATGTTACATTATGTTACAGTATGTTACAGTATGTTGCAGTATAGTATAGTATGTTATGGTATGGTATGGTATAGTATAGTATAGTATGGTATGGTATGGTATAACATACTGAAACATACTATAACATGCTGCAACATACTGCAACATACTGTAACATACTGCAACATACTGCAACATACTGCAATATACTGTAACATACCGCAACATTCTATTACATACTGTAACATACTGTATCATACTGTAACATACTATTACATACTGTAACATACTGCAACATACTGTAACATACCGCAACATACTGTAACATACTGTGACATACTATTACATACTGTAACATACTGCAACATACTGTAACATACCGCAACATACTGTAACATACTGCGACGTACTGCAACATACTGTAACATACTGCAACATACTGCAACATACTGCAATATACTGCAATATACTGTAACATACTGCAACATACTGCAACATACCGCAACATACTATAACATACTGCAACATACTATAACATACTGCAACATACTGTAACATACTGCAACATACTATAACATACTGCAACATAACATAACATACTATACTATACTATACTCTAACATAACATAACATAACATAACATAACATACTATACTATACTATACTATAACATAACATAACATACTATACTATACTATACCATACCATACCATACCATAACATACTATACTATACTATGCTATTCTATACTATACTATACTATACTGTACTATAACATAACATACTATACTATACTATACTATACTATACCATACCATACTATAGTATACTATGCTATACTATACTTTACTATAACATAACTATACTATAACATACCATACCATAACATACTATACTATACTATACTATGCTATTCTATACTATACTATACTATACTATACTATACTATACTATACCATACCATACTATACTATACTATACCATACCATACCATAACATACTATACTATACTGCAACATACTGTAACATACTGTAACATACCGCAACATTCTGCAACATACTATAACATACTGCAACATACTGCAACATACTGCAACATACTATAACATACTGTAACATACCGCAACATTCTGCAATATACTGCAACATACTATAACATACTGCAACATAACATAACATACTATACTATACTATAGCATACCATAACATACTGCAACATACTGCAACATACTATAACATACTGCAACATACTATAACATACTGCAACATACTGTACCATACCATACCATAACATTCTGCAACATACTGCAACATACTATAACATACTGCAACATACTATAACATACTGCAACATACTATAACATACTGCAACACACTATAACATACTGCAACATACTATTACATACTGTAACATACGGCAACATACTGTAACATACTGCAACATACCGCAACATACTGTAACATACTGCAACATACTGTAACATACTGTAACATACCGCAACAATCTGCAACATACTATAACATACTGCAACATACTGTAACATACTGCAACATACCGCAACATACCGTAACATACTGTAACATACTATTACATACTGTAACATACGGCAACATACTGTGACATACTGCAACATACTGTAACATACTGCAACATACTATAACATACTGCAACATACTGTAACATACTGTAACATACTGTAACATACCGCAACATTCTGCAACATACTATAACATACTGCAACATACTCCAAGTTTTCTTTTTTCAGGTTTCCCCAAGTTTTTTCCTCTGCCCTTTCAGGTTTCTCCAAGTTTTTTCCTCTGCCCTTTCAGGTTTCCCCAAGTTTTTTCCTCTGCCCTTTCAGGTTTCCCCAAGTTTTTTCCTCTGCCCTTTTAGGTTTCTCCAAGTTTTTTCCTCTGTCCTTTCAGGTTTCTCCAAGTTTTCCTTTTCCTCTGTCCTTTCAGGTTTCTCCACGTTTTCCTTTTCCTCTGTCCTTTCAGGTTTCTCCACGTTTTCCTTTTCCTCTGCCCTTTCAGGTTTCTCCACGTTTTCCTTTTCCTCTGCCCTTTCAGGTTTCTCCACATTTTCCTTTTCTTGTGCCCTTTCAGGTTTCTCCAAGTTTTTCCTTTTCCTCTGCCCTTTCAGGTTTCTCCACATTTTCCTTTTCCTCTGCCCTTTCAGGTTTCTCCACATTTTCCTTTTCTTGTGCCCTTTCAGGTTTCTCCACGTTTTCCTTTTCCTCTGCCCTTTCAGGTTTCTCCACATTTTCCTTTTCCTCTGCCCTTTCAGGTTTCTCCACATTTTCTTTTTCAGGTTTCCTCAAGTTTGACTCTGCTCCTGCATTTTCTTGGCGTTCTGCTTTTTTCTCAATTTTCTTTGAATTTTGCATTGTATTTTGTTCTGTGTTTTCTCAATTTTCTTTGAGTTTTGCATTGTATTTTGTTCTGTGTTTTCCTATGTTTATCTCTAGTTTTCTTCTGCATTTTCAGCTATTTTTCAAAGTTCTGCTCATTCTTTTCTTAGTTTTTTTATTTCTCAAAGTTTTCTTCTGCAATTTGCTCTGCATTTTCTCCAAGTGTTCCTCTTCAAGTTTGCATTTTATCTCAATTTGTATCTATTTTTTCCAAGTTTCAGATTTTGTTGAAGTTTCCTGAATTTTTTCCAGATTTTCTTGTCTCTTGAATTTTTTTCTAAGACCCCTGAATTTTTTGCAGAGTTTTTTCTAAGACCACTGAATTTTTTGTAGAATTTTTTTCTAAGACCCCTGAATTTTTTGCAGGGTTTTTTCTAAGACCCCTGAATTTTTTTCTAAGACCCCTGAATTTTTTGCAGGGTTTTTTCTAAGACCACTGAATTTTTTCCAGGGTTTTTTCTAAAACCCCTGAATTTTTTGTAGAATTTTTTTCTAAGACCCCTGAATTTTTTGTAGAATTTTTTTCTAAGACCACTGAATTTTTTGCAGGGTTTTTTCTAAGACCACTGAATTTTTTGTAGAATTTTTTTCTAAGACCCCTGAATTTTTTGTAGAATTTTTTTCTAAGACCCCTGAATTTTTTGTAGAATTTTTTTCTAAGGCCCCTGAATTTTTTCCAGGGTTTTTTCTAAAACCCCTGAATTTTTTGTAGAATTTTTTTCTAAAACCCCTGAATTTTTTGTAGAATTTTTTTCTAAGACCCCTGAATTTTTTCCAGGGTTTTTTCTAAAACCCCTGAATTTTTTGTAGAATTTTTTTCTAAGACCCCTGAATTTTTTGCAGGGTTTTTTCTAAGACCACTGAATTTTTTCCAGGGTTTTTTCTAAAACCCCTGAATTTTTTGTAGAATTTTTTTCTAAGACCCCTGAATTTTTTGTAGAATTTTTTTCTAAGACCACTGAATTTTTTGTAGAATTTTTTTCTAAGACCACTGAATTTTTTGCAGGGTTTTTTCTAAGACCCCTGAATTTTTTCCAGGGTTTTTTCTAAAACCCCTGAATTTTTTGTAGAATTTTTTTCTAAAACCCCTGAATTTTTGGTAGAATTTTTTTCTAAGACCCCTGAATTTTTTGTAGAATTTTTTTCTAAGACCCCTGAATTTTTTCCAGGGTTTTTTCTAAAACCCCTGAATTTTTTGTAGAATTTTTTTCTAAAACCCCTGAATTTTTTGTAGAATTTTTTTCTAAGACCACTGAATTTTTTCCAGGGTTTTTTCTAAAACCCCTGAATTTTTTGTAGAATTTTTTTCTAAGACCCCTGAATTTTTTGTAGAATTTTTTTCTAAGACCCCTGAATTTTTTGCAGGGTTTTTTCTAAGACCCCTGAATTTTTTGTAGAATTTTTTTCTAAGACCCCTGAATTTTTTGTAGAATTTTTTTCTAAAACCCCTGAATTTTTTGTAGAATTTTTTTCTAAGACCCCTGAATTTTTTGTAGAATTTTTTTCTAAGACCACTGAATTTTTTCCAGGGTTTTTTCTAAAACCCCTGAATTTTTTGTAGAATTTTTTTCTAAGACCCCTGAATTTTTTGTAGAATTTTTTTCTAAGACCACTGAATTTTTTGCAGGGTTTTTTCTAAGACCCCTGAATTTTTTGTAGAATTTTTTTCTAAGACCACTGAATTTTTTGCAGGGTTTTTTCTAAGACCCCTGAATTTTTTGTAGAATTTTTTTCTAAGACCACTGAATTTTTTCCAGGGTTTTTTCTAAAACCCCTGAATTTTTTGTAGAATTTTTCTGCATTCTAAAAAAAAAAATTTTCAAATCCCCTGGGCTGCTTGTAACCCTGACTCCTAATTTTTTTATTTTGGTTTGTTATTTTAGTTTTTTTGCTTTTGAGGGTTGCAAGCAGCCCAGGGGTTTGAAAATTTTTTTTTGGAATGCAGGACCCTGGGCCAGAACCTATCTCGAATATGCTAATTTTTGGGTAAAGTGAGATTTTAATTTTATTTGAATTTGAGAGGGTTTAATTTTATTTGAATTTGAAAGAGGTTGTAGGGGAATTTTAGAGAATATTTGGTGGTAATTTTAAAGAAATTGTAGTAGTGATTTTTAAGAAATTGTAGTAGTGATTTTTAAAGATATTTTGAAATTAATTTTAGTAGAAATTTATTAGAAATGTTAGATATTTGAAAAATAGTTTGTATAAATGTTATGTGGTAGAAATGTGGTATTGGTATATTGTAGAATTCTGAGAATATGTTAGAATATGTTAGAATATGTTAAAGTGTTAGAAAGTTTATGGTGTTAGTGTAGAATTGCTAGGGTCAGGGGGTTAAGGGTCGAGGGTTAAAGGTCAAGGGTTAAAGGGTCAAGGGTCAGAGGTTAAAGGTCAAGGGTCAGGGGTTAAAGGTCAAGGGGTAAAGGGTTAAAGGTCAAGGGTTAAAGGTCAAGGGTCAAAGGGTAAAGGTCAAGGGTTAAAGGTTAAAGGTCAAGGGGTTAAAGGTCAAGGGTCAAAGGTAAAGGTCAAGGGGTAAAGGTTAAGGGTAAAGGTCAAGGGTCAGGGGTTAAAGGTCAAGGGTAAAGGTTAAAGGTCAAGGGTTAAAGGTCAAGGGGTAAAAGGGTAAAGGTCGAGGGGCAAAGGTTAAAGGTCAAGGGGTAAAGATCAAGGGTCAGAGGTCAAGGGTCAGAGGTCAAGGGTTAAAGGTCAAGGGTCAGAGGTTAAAGGTCAAGGGGTAAAGGTCAAGGGTCAAGGGGTTAAAGGTCAAGGGGTAAAGGTCAAGGGTCAGGGGTTAGTTTAAAGGTCAAGGGGGCAGGGGTTAAAGGTCAAAGGTCAGGGGGTAAAGGTCAAGGGGTTAAGGTCAAGGGTCGGGGGGTCAAGGTTAAGGGGTCAGGGGGTCAAGGGGTCAGGGGTCAGGGTCAGGGTCAGGTCAAGGGTCAGGGTCAGGGTCAGGGTTAGGGTCAGGGTTAGGGTATGTTACAGTATGTTGCGGTATGTTACAGTATGTTACAGTATATTGCAGTATGTTGCAGTATGTTACAGTATGTTGCAGTATGTTGCAGTATGTTGCAGTATGTTATGGTATGGTATGGTATAGTATAGTATGTTATGTTATGTTGCAGTATGTTATGTTATATTGCAGTATGTTACAGTATGTTGCAATATGTTATAGTATGTTGCAGTATGTTATAGTATGTTGCAGTATGTTATAGTATGTTGCAGTATAGTATAGTATGTTATGGTATGGTATAGTATAGTATAGTATAGTATGGTATGGTATGGTATGGTATAGTATAGTATGCTATAATATGTTGCAGTATGTTATAGTATGTTGCAGTATGTTACAGTATGTTGCAGTATGTTACAGTATGTTACAGTATGTAATTATATGTTGCAGTATGTTATAGTATGTTGCAGTATGTTATAGTATGTTGTGGTATGTTGCAGTATGTTACAGTATGTAATAGTATGTTGCAGTATGTTATAGTGTGTTGCAATATGTTATAGTATGTTGCAGTATGTTATAGTGTGTTGCAGTATGTTATAGTATGTTGCAGTATGTTATAGTATGTCGCAGTATGTTATAGTATGTTGCAGTATGTTATAGTATGTGCGGTATTGTTACAGTATGTTGCGGTATGTCGCAGTATGTTACAGTATGTTGCAGTATGTTACAGTATGTAATAGTATGTTTGCAGTATGTTATAGTGTGTTGCAGTATGTCTCAGTATGTTACAGTATGTTACAGTATGTAATTATATGTTGCAGTATGTTATAGTATGTTGCAGTATGTTACATTATGTTACAGTATGTTACAGTATGTTGCAGTATAGTATAGTATGTTATGGTATGGTATGGTATAGTATAGTATAGTATGGTATGGTATGGTATAACATACTGAAACATACTATAACATGCTGCAACATACTGCAACATACTGTAACATACTGCAACATACTGCAACATACTGCAATATACTGTAACATACCGCAACATTCTATTACATACTGTAACATACTGTATCATACTGTAACATACTATTACATACTGTAACATACTGCAACATACTGTAACATACTGCAACATACTATAACATACTGCAACATAACATAACATACTATACTATACCATACCATACTATAACATACTGCAACATACTATTACATACTGTAACATACTGTAACATACTATTACATACTGTATCATACTGCAACATACTGTAACATACCGCAACATTCTATTACATACTGTAACATACTGTAACATACTGTAACATACTATTACATACTGTAACATACTGCAACATACTGTAACATACTGCAACATACATAACATAACATACTATACTATACTATACCATACCATACCATACTATAACATACTGCAACATACTATTACATACTGTAACATACCGCAACATACTGTAACATACCGCAACATACTGTAACATACCGCAACATACTGTAACATACTGCAACATACCGCAACATACTGTAACATACTGCAAATTACTGTAACATACTGCAACATACTGTAACATACTGCAACATAACATAACATACTATACTATACCATACCATAACATACTGCAACATACTGTAACATACTGCAACACACTATAACATACTGCAACATACTGCAACATACTATAACATACTGTAACATACTGTAACATACTGTAACATACCGCAACATTCTGCAACATACTATAACATACTGCAACATACTGCAACATACTGCAACATACTGTAACATACTGCAACATACTGTAACATACCGCAACATTCTGCAACATACTGCAACATACTATTACATATTGTAACATACTGTAACATACTGTAACATACTATTACATACTGTAACATACTGTAACATACTGTAACATACTATAACATACTGCAACATACTATAACATACCGCAACACACAATTACATACTGTAACATACTGCAACATACTGTAACATACTTCAACATACCGCAACATACTGTAACATACCGCAACATACTATAACATACTGCAACATACTATTACATACTGTAACATACTGTAACATACTGTGAAATACTGCAACATACTATAACATACTGCAACATACTGTAACATACTGCAACATACTATAACATAATGCAACATACTGTAACATACTGCAACATATTATAGCATACTATACTCTAACATACTATACTATACTATACTCTAACATAACATAACATAACATAAACATACTATAACATAACTATACCATACTATACTATACTATACTATACTATACCATACCATACATACCATACTATACTATACTATACTATACTATACCATAACATAACATAACATAACATACTATACTATACCATAACATAACATAACATACTATACTATACTATACCATAACATAACATAACATAAGATAACATAACATAACATAGCATAACATAACATACTATACTATACTATACTATACTATAACATAACATAACATAACATACCATACCATACCATAACATAACATAACATACTATACTATACTATACCATAACATAACATAACATAACATAACATACTATACTATACTATACTATACTATAAAATAACATAACATAACATAACATACCATACCATAACATAACATAACATACTATACTATACTATACTATACTATACTATACTATACTATACCATACCATACCATACCATACCATACCATACCATAACATAACATAACATACTATACTATACCATAACATAACATACTATACTATACTATACTATACCATACTATACTATACTATACTATACCATACCATACCATACCATACCATACTATAACATACTGCAACATACTATAACATACTGCAACATACTATAACATACTGCAACATAACATAACATACTATACTATACTATACCATACCATACCATCCTATAACATACTGCAACATACTATTACATATTGTAACATACTGTAACATACTGTAACATACTATTACATACTGTAACATACTGTAACATACTGTAACATACTATAACATACTGCAACATACTATAACATACTGCAACACACAATTACATACTGTAACATACTGCAACATACTGTAACATACTTCAACATACCGCAACATACTGTAACATACCGCAACATACTATAACATACTGCAACATACTATTACATACTGTAACATACTGCAACATACTGTAACATACTGTAACATACCGCAACATTCTATTACATACTGTAACATACTGTAACATACTGTAACATACTATTACATACTATAACATACTGCAACATACTATAACATACCGCAACACACAATTACATACTGTAACATACTGCAACATACTGTAACATACTTCAACATACCGCAACATACTGTAACATACCGCAACATACTATAACATACTGCAACATACTATTACATACTGTAACATACTGCAACATACTGTAACATACTGCAACATACTGTAACATACTGCAACATACTATAACATACTGCAACATAACATAACATACTATACTATACCATACCATACTATAACATACTGCAACATACTATTACATACTGTAACATACTGTAACATACTATTACATACTGTAACATACTGCAACATACTGTAACATACTGTAACATACCGCAACATTCTATTACATACTGTAACATACTGTAACATACTGTAACATACTATTACATACTGTAACATACTGCAACATACTGCAACATACTGCAACATACTGTAACATTCCGCAACATACCGCAACATACCGCAACATACTGCAACATACTGTAACATACTGCAACATACTATAACATACTGCAACATAATACAACATACTGCAACATATTATAACATACTGCAACATAACATAACATACTATACTATACCATACCATACCATACCATACTATAACATACTGTAACATACTGTAACATACTGCAACATACTATAACATACTGCAACATAATACAACATACTGCAACATATTATAACATACTGCAACATAACATAACATACTATACTATACCATACCATACCATACTATAACATACTGCAACATACTGCAACATACTGTAACATACCGCAACATACCGCAACATACCGCAACATACTGCAACATACTATTACATACTGTAACATACTGCAACATACTGTAACATACTGCAACATACTGTAACATACTGCAACATACTATAACATACTGCAACATACTGTAACATACTGTAACATACTGTAACATACCGCAACATTCTGCAACATACTATAACATACTGCAACATACTGCAACATACTCCAAGTTTTCTTTTTTCAGGTTTCCCCAAGTTTTTTCCTCTGCCCTTTCAGGTTTCTCCAAGTTTTTTCCTCTGCCCTTTCAGGTTTCCCCAAGTTTTTTCCTCTGCCCTTTCAGGTTTCCCCAAGTTTTTTCCTCTGCCCTTTCAGGTTTCTCCAAGTTTTTTCCTCTGTCCTTTCAGGTTTCTGGGCGGGCGGGCAGAAAGGCGAGGTTTTGGCGCTTCAGCCAAAACAGCGCCCAGGGTGGTCTGCGCCCCCAGTCCTCCTCGCTATGCCACTGGGTCCATATCCATATTCAGTCCTCCAGGAGCTAGTGTGCCAAACTTAAAGATGAACCTCTGCTCAGTTCTAAGTAATAAAGCTTCCATATCTCTTCATCTCCCATGTTTTTCTTGGAACAGCTGTTGCACAACATTTTATAATCCTCTAAACGATGTCCAGCCCCCAGAGTATGCTCTACAAGTGCTTTCTCTTTCACTTGGCACTTGATGGCACTCTTGTGTTCCACGATGCCAAGTCCACAAGGGCAAACAGCAGCATAAATAACACCCTAATTTAAGAAGTGCTTCAAAAGTAACTCCTCCCCTGTTTTTGGTCTGTAAGGGAGGGTGAAGAGGGATGTCAATACTGCTGGAAAACCAATTGCTGCATTGTGTCATATTTGAGAAAATAAAGCACACACGTGGGAAAATGTTTTATAAACTGATGAGGTCAGTTTGGGGAAATTTAATTAAATTATGGAGATATAACCTATGTATAACAGATTTGCTACCTATTCAGGGTAATGGAGATTTTCAACCTGGTATGACATCTAGGATTTTTAGAATTTGGGGGCTTAAAGGTATTTATTATTTATCACAAGTATTGGATGAAACTGGGAAGATTAAGAGTTTTCCTGACCTTTCTATTGTAGTGGGAGGGGGGTCCTGGATCATTATATGCATATATGTAATTGGTAAATTTATATTAATAAATTGAAGAGATTGAATTTGTCTTGTGGAGTTCATGACAGAATTACTTCTTTTTTTAATCAATGTGATGATGTGCCTATTTCAGTTTCTTTATTACACAAGTGGTGGTGGAATATATTACCTACCCGTACATATGATAAAATTCTACAAAATTGGAATGAGGAGTTGGGAATTCAGATTTCTCTTCTTGATTTTACTCAATCTATTAATAGACTACCAAAGATTATAAAATGGTATGTTTGGAGAGAATGTACTTATAGAATTTTGCATAGGGCTTATTTTTCCCAAATTCAAGCTTTTCATGCGAATTTAATAGATACCCCAATTTGTATTAAATGTAATAAAGATCCTGGCACATTATCTCATGCTTTTTGGTTGTGTCCTTTGATCAACTCATTTTGGGTGTCATCCTATTATTTTTGGGTTCTTTATGGGGTAATTCGATAGTGGGTTGTCCTAGGGGAATAATTTTTGGTAAAGCGTCAGCTTGTGGGGTTTTTGGCTAACTAAAATGTCTTATTTCAAAAAGCCTGTATGATTGGGCATAAATGTATTATGCACTTTTGGTTGCAGAAAGAATCTCCAAGTTTTTGTTATTGGAGGAATAAATTACATCGCTTATTTTTATTTGAGAGTTGGGAGGTTCGAGGTTCGCCTAAAAAATCTCGTCTTTTTATGGAGGTTTGGGATCCTTATATTCAGAATATTTCACCAAAAATATGAAGTTTGGTTATCAATGATTTATATTTAAATTATTCCAGCAGTAAGAAGCAGTAAATACAAACAATAGTACCATTCAGGAAATAACATTTTCAACAATATAATCAGTTCCCCTCCCATCCCCCCCTCCCCTCCCCAAGAATCCATGGCCAGTCCAACAACTGAGAGTGGGAATAAAATCTTAAAGATTTAAAAGTCTACTGCGAGCACGCGGTGTGAGGTCCTGCCAGAAGTGCTCCCACACCTGACAAAATTTGCGACCTGGGCCAAGAGTCAAGTCTCCCACCATTCGTCTCTCCAGTGTTGCGTGCACTATCATTAGGGATCTCCATTGTGCATATGACGGGGGATCACGGGAGAGCCAGTTGGTGAGGATGGCTTTTTTTCCCATCAAAAGGGCTCTGGAGATAAATGCTGACATTCCCCTGGGTTTGGGCGAGGCTATATTATAAAATCCAAATAACGCCCTCAGTTGCGGAAGCCATCGCCTTCCCCAAAGCGATGTGGTATATAGGCCAAGATGTCTCCAAAACTGTTGGATTGCGGGGCAGGCCCAAAACATGTGACTCAAAGATGTGTGAGCCTGATTGCATTTGGGGCAAGTATGCGACGCAGTAATCCCCATCCGGGCTGCACGTTCCGGTGGAATGTAAAGTCTAAGAACAATTTTCAATTGCATTTCCCAGTGAGTAATATTAGGTGACACCTTCTGAATGTTCTTCAGGACCTGTTGAGCAGTCAACTGGCAATGCAAGTCCTCAGCCTACGTTGTCGCTAATATATCCAGATTCGTACTTGGTTGGCAATCCCGGATCCCCACAATATGAAATCGTAGAGGAATCCTCTGTTGGGCTGAAAGGCTGAAGAGTTCCGAAAGCGCCTCCCTGCAGACTTCAGTAAGGGCAGCCACTGGGAGGGACTGAACATAGTGACGGATCTGGTAATAGGCGAAGAGATCATTAGCCTGTAGGTCAAAAGTTTGTTGCAGCTCGGCATGGGGCCAGGCTCCCCTCCTCCGAAAACAGGTGAAAAAGATATTGTAGACCTTGTGCTTGCCACCTAAGAAAGGTGGCATTTTGCATGCCCGGCTGGAAAGCTCCATTGCCCAGTATAGGCAAATATAAAGACACCCTAGAAGACAATTTGGCTGTTTTACAGACCCATCTCCATGTCCTTCTGGCCGGCGTAAAAATGGGGTAATGAGACACCAAAGGATGCATCGGTTATCAATGATTTATTATGAAAATTAGGTTTACTAATTACATTCTAGTTTTTTTATTTTAATTCTTTATTTTTGTCAACTTTCATCTAGGGTGAGGAATTTCATTTAGGGGCAGATAGTGGGTAGGGGAATGGAATTAAGGGGGGTGTAGATAAGATTGAAGTAATTCATATGGAAATTAAATTTGAAAGAATGATTTAAAACTGATGAGACCAAAGTGGAACATCCTTACACCTGTGCCACAAAAGGAAACACAGGCATCGTCCTGCTATCACCATCCCTACACTAAAGCATTGTGGTGACCCACGATGTGAGGATGCTTTGAAAGATCAAAGGAAGGATGGATAGTGCACAGTCCAGATGGAGCCTGGAGAAAAACATGTTTCAGTCTAGCATAGATCTGGCACGGGGAGAAGATTCATCTTTCAGCAGGTCACTGATTCAAAACCAAAGAACCAACAGTGTGAAGGAAATGAGTGTCCTCGAGTGACTCAGTCAAATCCCTTCATGTTATACCTTGTGCAGCCATACCACTCGCACTGCCCAGAGCACACCTTCTGTCTGATGCTTCAACTCTCCTGGCACCCACAGCTCCTCAAACATGGTTCCAGTTGTTACCTTCTGCACATATCTGTCTCTTGCCCACGGAGTGCATATGTGCACACTTCCCAAATGTGATAGGTAAATGCCATTTTTTGCTGCCAAAGTGCACATATATACACACTTGGAGGAGCATAATCGAAAGAGTGCTGCAAATGATGGGGCTTCCCTCTCCCAATGCATCTTGGGATGCAATGGGAGGGGCTGAAGTCCCTGACTGGCATTTGCAGTACGCGGCCTTGTAGGCAGGAGGGAGTGTGCTTACCTCCTGCTTTTTTCTCATCCAAAGGTATGAGGGTCTGGGAATGTTGGGTGGGGGTGAGGGCTTTTCGGGATGTTGAGATGTTGGGGGGAGGGGTATAGGGTGCCACGGCTCAGCTGATCCTGGCAGGGGCAATCCCCATCAGCTGAGCCACCAGGAATCCCTGAAACTGGCTCAGCTGATGGGGATTCCTCTGTCGCAATCAGCTGATGGGAAGCCTATCTGCTCTTTGGGTGGTGGGAGGGGGATCGTGACCACTGGGGAATAAGAGGGGTGGGGGAGGGTGTCATGCCTTAAATCCTCCAGTGGTCTTCTTGACAGTTTGTGGAACTTAGGCGCAACTCAAAGAGTCTAACTGCCGACATCTAAGTTCCCTCTAGGAAAGTTTTGATTATGGCTGCAGTACGACCAGGTTGAAACCCACCAGATTCCCACCACCCAACACACCCCTTTGATCTCTGGACGCACAGCAGCTTAGAAGTGCTACTGCACATCCAGAAAGTTGATTTTGATTATCGGCACTTGGATATCCCTGTATTAGGATGTCCAAGGGATGACTTAGGCTGGTTTTGGGATGTTTTAAAGTTTTGATTATGAGCCCCATACTGCTTCAGGTCTCCTGTTAGGGAAGGAAGGTAAAATTAAAGTACAAAATAGAAAGAAAAGTATGCTGTATATTATTATGTTGTATATGGTACTGGTTTTAAGCACATTTTCTCCTCCCATCTTTCCAACACTACCATAGAAAACAAATCAGCAATCCTAAACCATGAAAACAACAGTTTTGTGTGTCCAGATGTCGCATCAAGGTGAGGGGTATCTGAGCCTAATGCCAAGCATTTTCACAGAAGTCTGCCCAGTTATTATGTAATTTGTCACTTGTATCCACGGTCCTGGGTGTTGCAGCTCCTAAGATCCATGTTCTCTCCCTCCCCTGCTACAGGTCACGACCTGCCAAATGGAGCAGGACCGGCACTTTCTTTCCCTGCTGGTGGAGCCACGCAGTCTGCTGGTACTCAGCGGGGACATGTACAGCTGCTACCTCCATGGAATCCGCCCTGCCGCCTCTGACTTCATCACTGAGAATGTTGCAAACATCGCCAGCTGCGACTCCCGCTACGGAGACACGCTGACACGGGAGACCCGGGTGTCCCTCACCATTCGTTATGTTCCCAAAGTCCTCAAGACAACCATTGCGTTGGGCAAGAGGAAGTGAGCAACCCTTCATTACCACTTTGCCAGTCACATGGCTTGATCTCGTTCCTGGACATTTTAATTGTGTTGGTTTTTTGGTTAATTTGCAGAATAAAGCTGGACCTTGTTACTGTGTTTTTGAATGAAATAAAGTGTTGGGGGGGGGAGGGTGTTGGGGGGGGGGGAGAGAAGCAGCAATAGGAATGGACAAAAGGTTCATATAACTAGATGCTTCAATTGAAAGGGTGCTAATAATAGTCCCTGCTCAGAAGAGCTTACAATCTAATTTAGACAGGATATTTCAGGGTTAGGGAGGTTATAGTGGGTTTAGGTATCTGACAGCAGTGAGGGGAAGTGGGCCTTTAGTTTGGATTTGAACCCTGCCAAGCCAGTCATGCTTAGGAAGGGGGTACGTGCCCCTCTTTCTACAGCTAGGTCATAGAAACATGATGGCAGATAAAGGCCAATTGGCCCATCTAGTCTGCCCGTCCGCAGTAACTGTTATCTCTTTTTCTCTCTGAGAGATCCCATGTACTTATCCCAGGTCCTCTTGAATTCGGACACACTCTCTGTCTCCACCACCTCTTCTGGGCCAATGATTCTCAACCCAGTCCTTCAGATGCCACCATCCAGGCAGGTTTTCAGGATATCCATAATGCATATGACTCGGTTACATTTGCATTAAAAGGGAGGTAGTGCATACAGTTTTATCTCCTGCTTATTCAGTGTGGATATCCTGAAAATCTGCCTGAATGGTGGTGTCCAAGTACTGGGCTGAGAAACCCTGATCAAGGCATTATCCCCTCCATACATAAACAAGACAGAATTTATATCCGACAATGAAGAATAACCCTTATATGGCTGCTATTAAAATAAAAATGCTGACCACGTGAGGCTTGTCCTTTTATTTTACTGAATGTTAGAAGCGATGGCTGCCACACAGCCTCAGATAGGAGAACTGACCAGCATCGCTGCCACAATTGGGGCAGTCATGGAGTCATAAGAACATAAGCGTTGCCTCTGCCGGGTCAGACCAGGGATCCATCGTGCCCGGCAGTCCGCTCCCGCGGCGGCCCCCCAGGTCCATGACCTGAAAGTGTTCCCTACCTAACCTAAAATATCCATACCCTATTCACTCAATGTCCTGTACGGTAAACCTCTATCTGTACCCTGTTATCCCTTTCGCTTCCAGGAAGTCATCCAGTCCCTTTTTGAACCCCAGAATTGTACTCTGTCTTATTACCTCTCCGGGAAGCGCGTTCCAGGTGTCCACCACCCTCTGGGTGAAGAAGAACCTCCTTGCATTCGTTATGAATCTGTCTCCTCTCAGTTTTTCTGAATGACCTCTTGTTTTAGTTGTCCCTGCCAGTCTAATGATTATCCCAGGACAAGCAGGCAGCATATTCTTAACGTATGGGTGACGTCACCGACGGAGCCCCGGTACGGACCTTTATAACTAGAAAGTTCTAGTTGGCCGCACCGCGCATGCGCGAGTGCCTTCCCGCCCGACGGAGGAGTGCGTGGTCTCCAGTTTCTTCATTTCCGCGGAGCGAAGAAGACGCATGTGGTTTCAACGGCCGTTGAAAACTTCTTTTTTGCCTTCCCGCTCGCGTTATTTTCTTGTTTTTTCTCTTTTTCCCTTCGGGTTTCTTGTTCATTTCTAATTCGTAAAAAAAAAAAAAAAAAAACTTTGTTTTTTTCCTTTATTTTTCAGCCGGCCCCGGTGGGGCCTGTTGCCATCATACAAGCCTCCGGCTTTGATTTCGCGGAGGCCGTCTTTCCCTTCATGCCCCCCCAGCCGGGTTTTAAGAAGTGCCAGCGGTGTGCACGCCCGATCTCCCTTTCGGACCCACACAACTGGTGCCTACAGTGCTTGGGTCCGGAACATCGGGCTGACACCTGCACCCGCTGTGCTACTCTCAAAAAACGCACGCTTAAAAATAGACAAATCCAGCAGAATCTCCTCTTCGGCACCGGTTCTGCTATGGATCCGACCCCGACATCGACGGCACCGACTAAATCGGCACCGTCAACATCGACACCACCTGATCCTTCTTCGGGGTCGATAGCGCCAGGTAAGCCGGCTAAGAAGCCTTCCACTTCCCTCGAGCGCCCTCCAGCCACAGCGGCGACACCGATCCTTCCGGCGTCCCGCAAATCCCGTAAACGCTCCGCTCCGATCTCGGTGAGTGCCTCTTCATCGGCCTCCTCATCGCCGGAGCGTAGAGCAGCACCGATGGTACCCAAGAAAACTAAAACGGTACCGGTGCCCCCATTGGAGGACCGTATCTCGGCCATCCTCCAGGACAAATTGCATGAACAGCTACAGCACCAACTTCAGGAACTGCTTCCGACCCTATTGGCACCGCTCCTTCCGGTACCGGTCCGGCCCGAGCCTCGCACCACTCCGCCGGTGTCCACCCCCTCGGTACCGATGAACACTTCCATGCCGGTCTTATCTGCCCAGCCCGCACTTCAGACTTGCGCTGCGGAAGACCCCTCCCGGCCCCAGGATCGACACCGGTCGTCTCGGGACCGGGATCGGCAACACTCCTCCCGGGACAGGGATCGACGCCGGTCTTCATCTCCCGGCACCGTATCCATGCGATCTGGAAAATCCCTTTCTAAAACCCGCCATACTGAGCCGGCCATCAGGGACCCAGACTTATGGGAGCAATCCCCACTCGGTACCGAGGAGGATGCCTCTTCTGCAGATGAGGAACCCTCCATGGCTGAATCCACCTCCAAGCCTGAGCAATCCTCCTTCACAAAATTCCTTCGGGAGATGTCTGCGGCTCTTTCCATACCACTTAAGTCCGACTCCAAGAAGTCCCAGGCCTTTTTAGAAGCCTTGGACTTCGACCAACCTCCCAAGGAGTTTCTCAAACTGCCCGTACATGATATCTTACGGGAAACATTTTATAAAAATTTGGAGAATCCCCTTACGGTTCCAGGTGCCCCTAGGAAACTGGACAGTTTATACCGGGTCATCCCTATTCCGGGATTTGATAAACCCCAATTGCCCCATGAGAGCCTCCTGGTAGAATCCACTCTCAAAAAAATCTCATGGTTCCAGTGTTTATGCCTCCACCCCTCCTGGCAGAGAGGGAAAAACAATGGACAAATTTGGTAAGCGCCTGTACCAGAATGCCATGCTGGCTAACAGAGCCAACAATTACACCTTTCATTTTTCATTTTATCTGAAACACCTGGTACAACAACTTTCTGCTTTGCAAAAATATATCCCTGAGCGCAAGGTTCCATTATTTCAACAACAAATTTCCACCCTCCTTCAGCTCAGAAAATTCATGGTGCGCTCGATCTATGATTCTTTCGAGCTCACTTCCAGAGCTTCTGCACTGGCAGTAGCCATGCGTCGCCTTGCCTGGCTGAGGGTGTCTGATCTTGATGTGAACCACCAAGACCGCCTCGCCAACGCGCCCTGCCTTGGTGATGAACTTTTTGGGGAGTCTCTAGATACCACGACACAAAAACTTTCGGCTCATGAGACGAGATGGGACACCCTCATTAAGCCTAAAAAGAAGACTCCACCTGCACGACCATACAGACCTCAGTCCTCTTACCAATGTCGTTTTTCTGCTAGGCCACTTAATCCTCCTGAACAGCAATCTCGTCGGCCTCGCCAACAGCAACAACAACACTCTCAGGCTCGTTCTCAGTCTCATCAGGCGACCAAGCCTCTCCCTCAAACTAAACCTCCTCAGCCCTTTTGACTCCTTTCTCCAGGGCATAGCCAGTCTCCAACCGTCGATGCCGCTTCCTCAACCTATCGGAGGCCGCCTCACCATCTTTCTACGCCGCTGGGAGGCCATCACATCAGACCTGTGGGTTCTCAACATCATCCGTCACAGATACTCACTCAGGTTCCAGACTCTTCCTGTAGACCATCCTCCCGTAGAGTCTGCTTCTCACTCCTCCCAAACTCCTCTCCTCCTCAGGGAGGTCCAATCCCTCCTCCTCCTCAATGCCATCGAAGAAGTTCCACCAGACCAAAGAGGTCAGGGATTTTACTCCCGCTACTTCCTGGTACCCAAGAAAACAGGGGATCTTCGTCCTATCCTCGACCTCAGGAACCTCAACAAGTGTTTGGTCAAGGAAAAGTTCAGAATGCTCTCCCTTGCCACGCTTTATCCTCTTCTTTCTCAACACGACTGGCTATGTTCCCTAGACCTCAAGGAGGCCTACACTCACATTCCAATCCATCAGACTTCACGTCGCTACCTCCGATTCCAGATACAGAATCACCACTATCAGTACAAGGTGCTGCCCTTTGGTCTCGCATCATCACCCAGGGTGTTCACCAAGTGCCTGATTGTGGTAGCGGCCTGTTTCAGGTCCCACAACCTACAAGTGTTCCCCTACTTGGACGATTGGTTGGTGAAAGCAACTACGTCTCCGCTTGTGCTGCAAGCCACTCACCACACCATCTCTTTCCTCCATCTCTTGGGGTTCGACATCAATTATCCCAAATCGCATCTGCTCCCCACGCAGTGTCTTCAGTTCATCGGAGCTGTTCTCGATACCAATCTAATGAGGGCGTTCCTTCCTGCCGACCGGCACCGGACTCTGCTTCACCTCTGCCGACAGGTGCTCCTCCAACCATCCATCCCTGCTCGCCAGATGATGATTCTTCTGGGTCACATGGCTTCAACAGTCCATGTAGTTCCTCTGGCGCGACTCCACCTCAGGATACCTCAATGGACCCTCGCCAACCAATGGTCACAGACCAGGGATCCTCTTTCTCATCCCATCTCTGTGACATCGTCTCTTCAGCAATCTCTTCAATGGTGGTTGAACTCTTCAAATCTTTCCAGGGGCCTCCTTCTTCATCCACCCCCTCATTCCATGATCATCACCACGGACGCCTCCCCCTATGCATGGGGGGCTCACATGGGAGTTCTCCGCACCCAGGGACTCTGGACCCCTCAGGAGCGTCAACATCACATCAATTTCCTGGAACTCAGAGCCATGTTTTATGCTCTCAAGGCCTTCCAACACCTTCTCTACCCTCAGGTTCTTCTCCTGTGCACAGACAACCAGGTAGCCATGTACTACATCAACAAACAAGGCGGCACCGGATCTCGTCCCCTTTGTCAGGAGGCCCTCCGAATCTGGACATGGGCCACAGCCCACAACCTTTGCCTCAAAGCTGTCTATATCCAGGGCGAACAGAACTCCCTGGCCGACCATCTCAGCCGCATCCTTCAACCTCACGAGTGGACCCTGGATCCTTCCACTCTCCACTCCATCTTTGCTCGCTGGGGCACTCCACAGGTGGACCTATTTGCAGCTCCTCACAACCATCAGCTACCCCAGTTCTGTTCCAGACTCTTCTCTCCGCATCGTCTGGCCCCGGATGCATTCCTGCTCGACTGGACGGGTCAGTTCCTCTATGCCTTCCCTCCACTTCCTCTGATGTTGCGGACCCTGTTCAAACTCCGCAAGGACAGGGCCACCATGATTCTCATCGCCCCTCGGTGGCCCAGACAACACTGGTTCTCCCTCCTGCTTCAGCTCAGCTCCAGGGAGCCCATTCCTCTTCCTGTATTTCCTACTCTGCTTACACAGCAGCATCAGTCTCTACTACATCCCAATCTGTCTTCCCTCCACCTGACAGCTTGGTTTCTCTCGGGCTGACTTCTCCAGAAAACCTGTCTCAGCCTGTCCGTCGCATTTTGGATGCCTCCAGGAAACCCTCCACACTTCAATGTTACCATCAGAAGTGGACCCGGTTTTCCTCTTGGTGCCTCCTGCATCATCACAACCCCACCTCATTGGCGGTGGAGACCGTACTGGACTATTTGCTCTCTCTGTCCAATGCTGGCCTCAAGTCTACCTCAATCAGAGTCCACCTCAGTGCCATCACTGCTTTTCATGAGCCTATCCTCGGAAAACCTCTCACGGCTCATCCTCTGGTTTCCCGGTTCATGAGAGGGCTCTTCAATATCAAACCACCTCTACAGCCTCCTCCTATCGTCTGGGACCTCAATGTGGTTTTATCAGCCCTCATGAAACCTCCTTTTGAGCCTCTTGCTACTGCTTCGCTCAAACTTCTCACATGGAAGGTGCTTTTCCTCATTGCCATCACCTCTGCCAGGAGGGTCAGTGAGCTGCATGCACTGGTCGCCGATCCACCGTTCACTGTTTTTCACCATGACAAGGTGGTTCTGCGCACCCATCCGAAATTCCTCCCCAAGGTGGTTTCAGCCTTTCACCTCAATCAGTCCATCGTGCTGCCTGTCTTCTTCCCAAAACCCCATTCTCATCCTGGGGAACAGGCGCTACACACGCTGGATTGTAAGCGCGCCCTTGCTTACTACCTTCACCGTACCAGGGCTCACCGCTCCTCTCCTCAACTTTTTCTATCCTTCGATCCTAACCGTCTGGGTCATCCTGTCTCTAAACGAACGCTGTCCAATTGGCTTGCTGCCTGTATTGCGTACTGTAACATACTGCAACATCCTGTAACATACTGCAACATACTGTAACATACTGCAACATACTGTAACATACTGTAACATACTGCAACATACTGCAACATACTGCAACATACTGTAACATACTGTAACATCCTGTAACATACTGCAACATACCGCAATATACTGTAACATACCGCAACATAATATAACATACTGCAACATACTATAACATACTGCAACATACTATTACATACTGTAACATACTGCAACATACTGTAACATACTGTAACATACCGCAACATACTGTAACATACCGCAACATACTGCAACATACTGTAACATACCGCAACATACGGTAACATACTGTAACATACTGCGAAATACTGCAACATACTATAACATACTGCAACATACTGTAACATACTGCAACATACTATAACATACTGCAACATATTATAGCATACTATACTATACTATACCATACCATACCATACCATACCATACTATACTATACTATACCATACCATACCATAACATACCGCAACATACTGCAACATACTGTAACATACCATAACTATACTGCAATATACTGTAACATACTGTAACATACTGCGACATACTATAACATACTGCAACATACTATAACATACTGCAACACACTATAACATACCGCAACATACTGTAACATACCGCAACATACTGTAACATACTGTAACATACTATTACATACTGTAATATACTTCAACATACTATAACATACTGCAACATATTATAGCATACTATACTATACTATACCATACCATACCATAACATACTATACTATACTGCAACATACTGCAACATACTATAACATACTGCAACATACTATAACATACTGCAACATACTGTACCATACCATACCATAACATACTGCAACATACTGCAACATAATATAACATACTGCAACATACTATAACATACTGCAACATACTATAACATACTGCAACACACTATAACATACTGCAACATACTATAACATACTGCAACATACTGTAACATACTGCAACATACCGCAACATACTGTAACATACTGCAACATACTGTAACATACTGTAACATACCGCAACAATCTGCAACATACTATAACATACTGCAACATACTGTAACATACTGCAACATACCGCAACATACCGTAACATACTATTACATACTGTAACATACGGTAACATACTGTAACATACTATGACATACTGCAACATACTATAACATACTGCAACACACTATAACATACTGCAACACACTATAACATACTGCAACATACTATTACATACTGTAACATACTGCAACATACTGCAACATACCGCAACATACTGTAACATACCGCACATACTATAACATACTGCAACATACTATTACATACTGTAACATACTGCAACATACTGTAACATACTGCAACATACTATAACATACTGCAACATAACATAACATACTATACTATACTATACCATACCATACCATACTATAACATACTGCAACATACTATTACATAATGTAACATACTCTAATATACTGTAACATACTATTACATACTGTAACATACTGCAACATACTCTAACATACTGCAACACACTATAACATACTGCAACATACTATTACATACTGTAACATACTGCAACATACTGTAACATACTGCAACATACCGCAACATACTGTAACATACTGCAACATACTGTAACATACTGCAACATACTATAACATACTGCAACATAACATAACATACTATACTATACTATACCATACCATACCATACCATACTATAACATACTGCAACATACTATTACATACTGTAACATACTGTAACATACTGTAACATACTGCAACATACTATAACATACTGCAACATACTACAACATACTGCAACATATTATAACATACTGCAACATAACATAACATACTATACTATACTATACCATACCATACCATACCATACTATAACATACCGTAACATACTGCAAAATACCGCAACATACTGCAACATACTATACTCTAACATAACATAACATAACATACTATACTATACTATACTATACTATACCATACCATAACATACTATACTATACTATACTATGCTATACTATACTATACTATACTATACTATACTATACTATACTATACCATAACATAACATAACATACTATACTATAATATACCATAACATAACATAACATAGCATAACATAACATAACATTACATAACATAACATAACATACTATACTATACTATACCATAATATACTATACTATACTATACTATACAATACTATACCATACCATACCATACCATATCATACCATAACATAACATAACATAACATACCATACCATACTATACTATACTATACTATACTATACTATACCATAACATAACATAACATACCATACTATACTATACTATACTATACCATACCATACCATACCATACCATACCATAACATAACATACTATACTATACTATACTATACCATACCATACCAATACATACCATAACATAACATACTATACTATACTATACCATAACATAACATAACATAACATAACATACTATACTATACTATACCATAACATAACATAACATAACATAACATACTATACTATACTATACAATACTATACCATACCATACCATATCATACCATAACATAACATAACATAACATACCATACCATACTATACTATACTATACTATACTATACCATAACATAACATAACATACTATACTATACTATACTATACCATACCATACCATACCATACCATACCATACCATAACGTAACATACTATACTATACTATACTATACCATAACATAACATAACATAACATAACATACTATAATATACTATCCTATCCTATACTATACTATACCATACCATACCATACCATAACATACTATACTATACTATACTATGCTATTCTATACTATACTATACTATAACATACTATACTATCCTATACTATACTATACTATACCATACCATACCATACCATACTATACTATACTATACCATACCATACCATAACATACTATACTATACTGCAACATACTGTAACATACTGTAACATACTGTAACATACTGCGACATACTATTACATACTGTAACATACTGCAACATACTGTAACATACTCCAACATTCCGCAACATACTGTAACATACCGCAACATACTATAACATACTGCAACATACTATAACATACTGCATCATACTATTACATACTGTAACATACTGCAACATACTGTAACATACCGCAACATACTGTAACATACCGCAACATACGGTAACATACTGTAACATACTGCGAAATACTGCAACATACTATAACATACTGCAACATACTGTAACATACTGCAACATACTATAACATAATGCAACATACTGTAACATACTGCAACATATTATAGCATACTATACTCTAACATACTATACTATACTATACTCTAACATAACATAACATAACATAACATACTATAACATAACTATACCATACTATACTATACTATACTATACTATACCATACCATACCATACATACCATACTATACTATACTATACTATACTATACCATACCATAACATACTATACTATACTATACTATGCTATACTATACTATACTATACTATACCATAACATAACATAACATAACATACTATACTATACCATAACATAACATAACATACTATACTATACTATACCATAACATAACATAACATAAGATAACATAACATAACATAGCATAACATAACATACTATACTATACTATACTATACTATAACATAACATAACATACCATACCATACCATAACATAACATAACATACTATACTATACTATACCATAACATAACATAACATAACATACTATACTATACTATACTATACTATACTATAAAATAACATAACATAACATAACATACCATACCATAACATAACATAACATACTATACTATACTATACTATACTATACTATACTATACCAAAACATACTATACTATACTATACTATACAATACTATACCATACCATACCATACCATACCATACCATACCATAACATAACATACTATACTATACCATAACATAACATACTATACTATACTATACTATACCATACTATACTATACTATACTATACCATACCATACCATACCATACTATAACATACTGCAACATACTATAACATACTGCAACATACTATAACATACTGCAACATAACATAACATACTATACTATACTATACCATACCATACCATCCTATAACATACTGCAACATACTATTACATATTGTAACATACTGTAACATACTATTACATACTGTAACATACTGTAACATACTGTAACATACTATAACATACTGCAACATACTATAACATACTGCAACACACAATTACATACTGTAACATACTGCAACATACTGTAACATACTTCAACATACCGCAACATACTGTAACATACCGCAACATACTATAACATACTGCAACATACTATTACATACTGTAACATACTGCAACATACTGTAACATACTGTAACATACCGCAAAATTCTATTACATACTGTAACATACTGTAACATACTATTACATACTGTAACATACTGTAACATACTGCAAGGGGTAAAGGTTAAAGGTCAAGGGTTAAAGGTCAAGGGGCAAAGGTCGAGGGTCAGAGGGTAAAGGTCAAGGGGTAAAGGTCGAGGGGCAAAGGTTAAAGGTCAAGGGTTAAAGGTCAAGGGGGTAAAGGTCAAGGGTCAGAGGTCAAGGGTTAAAGGTCAAGGGGTAAATGTCAGGGGTTAAAGGTCAGGGGTTAAAGGTCAAGGGTCGGGGGTTAATGGTCAAGGTTTAAAGGTCAAGGGGTGACGGTCAGGGGTTAAAGGTCAAAGGTCAGGGGGTAAAGGTCAAGGGGTAAAGGTCAAGGGTCGGGGGTCAAAGGTTAAGGGGTCAAGGGGTCAGGGGTCAGGGTCAGGGTCAGGTCAAGGGTCAGGGTCAGGGTCAGGGTTAGGGTCAGGGTTAGGGTTAGGGTTAGGGTTAGGGTTAGGGTCAGGGTCAGGGTTAGGGTTAGGGTTAGGGTTAGGGTATGTTACAGTATGTTGCGGTATGTTACAGTATGTTACAGTATATTGCAGTATGTTGCAGTATGTTACAGTATGTTGCAGTATGTTGCAGTATGTTGCAGTATGTTATAGTATATTGCAGTATGTTACAGTATGTTGCAATATGTTATAGTATGTTGCAGTATGTTATAGTATGTTGCAGTATGTTATAGTATGTTGCAGTATAGTATAGTATGTTATGGTATGGTATAGTATAGTATAGTATAGTATGGTATGGTATGGTATGGTATAGTATAGTATGCTATAATATGTTGCAGTATGTTATAGTATGTTGCAGTATGTTACAGTATGTTGCAGTATGTTACAGTATGTTACAGTATGTAATTATATGTTGCAGTATGTTATAGTATGTTGCAGTATGTTATAGTATGTTGCGGTATGTTACAGTATGTTGCGGTATGTTACAGTATGTTACAGTATGTAATAGTATGTTGCAGTATGTTATAGTATGTTGCAGTATGTTATAGTATGTTGCGGTATGTTACAGTATGTTGCGGTATGTCGCAGTATGTTACAGTATGTTGCAGTATGTTACAGTATGTAATAGTATGTTGCAGTATGTTATAGTATGTTGCAGTATGTCGCAGTATGTTACAGTATGTTACAGTATGTAATTATATGTTGCAGTATGTTATAGTATGTTGCAGTATGTTATAGTATGTTGCGGTATGTTACAGTATGTTGCGGTATGTCGCAGTATGTTACAGTATGTTACAGTATGTAATAGTATGTTGCAGTATGTTATAGTATGTTGCAGTATGTTATAGTATGTCGCAGTATGTTACATTATGTTACAGTATGTTACAGTATGTTGCAGTATAGTATAGTATGTTATGGTATGGTATGGTATAGTATAGTATAGTATGGTATGGTATGGTATAACATACTGAAACATACTATAACATGCTGCAACATACTGCAACATACTGTAACATACTGCAATATACTGTAACATACCGCAACATTCTATTACATACTGTAACATACTGTATCATACTGTAACATACTATTACATACTGTAACATACTGCAACATACTGTAACATACCGCAACATACTGTAACATACTGTGACATACTATTACATACTGTAACATACTGCAACATACTGTAACATACCGCAACATACTGTAACATACTGCGACGTACTGCAACATACTGTAACATACTGCAACATACTGCAACATACTGCAATATACTGTAACATACTGCAACATACTGCAACATACCGCAACATACTGTAACATACTGCAACACACTATAACATACTGCAACATACTGTAACATACTGCAACATACTGCAACATACTGCAACATACTGTAACATACCGCAACATACTGTAACATACCGCAACATACTGCAATATACTGTAACATACTGTAACATACTGCAACATACCGCAACATACTGTAACATACTGCAAATTACTGTAACATACTGCAACATACTGTAACATACTGTAACATACTGCAACATACTGCAACATACTGCAACATACTGCAACATACCGCAACATACTGTAACATACCGCAACATACTGTAACATACCGCAACATACTGTAACATACTGCAACATACTGCAATATACTGTAACATACTGTAACATACTGCAACATACCGCAACATACTGTAACATACTGCAAATTACTGTAACATACTGCAACATACTGTAACATACTGCAACATAACATAACATACTATACTATACCATACCATAACATACTGCAACATACTATAACATACTGCAACATACTGTAACATACTGCAACACACTATAACATACTGCAACATACTGCAACATACTGCAACATACTGCAACATACTGTAACATACCGCAACATACTGTAACATACCGCAACATACTGTAACATACTGCAACATACTGCAATATACTGTAACATACTGTAACATACTGCAACATACCGCAACATACTGTAACATACTGCAAATTACTGTAACATACTACAACATACTGTAACATACTGCAACATACAGCAACATACTGCAACATACTGCAACATACTGCAACATACTGTAACATACCGCAACATACTGTAACATACCGCAACATACTGTAACATACTTCAACATACTGCAATATACTGTAACATACTGTAACATACTGCAACATACCGCAACATACTGTAACATACTGCAAATTACTGTAACATACTGCAACATACTGTAACATACTGCAACATAACATAACATACTATACTATACCATACCATAACATACTGCAACATACTATAACATACTGCAACATACTGTAACATACTGCAACACACTATAACATACTGCAACATACTGCAACATACTGCAACATACTGCAACATACTGTAACATACTGCAACATACTGTAACATACCGCAACATTCTGCAACATACTGCAACATACTATAACATACTGCAACATAACATAACATACTATACTATACTATACCATACCATAACATACTGCAACATACTGCAACATACTATAACATACTGCAACATACTATAACATACTGCAACATACTGTAACATACTGCAACACACTATAACATACTGCAACATACTGCAACATACTGTAACATACTGCAACATACTGTAACATACTGTAACATACTGTAACATACCGCAACACACTATAACATACTGCAACATACTATTACATACTGTAACATACGGCAACATACTGTAACATACTGCAACATACCGCAACATACTGTAACATACTGCAACATACTGTAACATACTGTAACATACCGCAACAATCTGCAACATACTATAACATACTGCAACATACTGTAACATACTGCAACATACCGCAACATACCGTAACATACTGTAACATACTATTACATACTGTAACATACGGTAACATACTGTAACATACTATAACATACTGCAACATACTATAACATACTGCAACACACTATAACATACTGCAACACACTATAACATATTGCAACATACTATTACATACTGTAACATACGGCAACATACTGTAACATACTGCAACATACCGCAACATACTGTAACATACTGCAACATACTGTAACATACTGTAACATACCGCAACAATCTGCAACATACTATAACATACTGCAACATACTGTAACATACTGCAACATACCGCAACATACCGTAACATACTGTAACATACTATTACATACTGTAACATACGGTAACATACTGTAACATACTATAACATACTGCAACATACTATAACATACTGCAACACACTATAACATACTGCAACACACTATAACATACTGCAACATACTATTACATACTGTAACATACTGCAACATACTGTAACATACTGCAACATACCGCAACATACTGTAACATACCGCACATACTATAACATACTGCAACATACTATTACATACTGTAACATACTGCAACATACTGTAACATACTGCAACATACTATAACATACTGCAACATAACATAACATACTATACTATACTATACCATACCATACCATATTATAACATACTGCAACATACTATTACATAATGTAACATACTGTAATATACTGTAACATACTATTACATACTGTAACATACTGCAACATACTCTAACATACTGCAACACACTATAACATACTGCAACATACTATTACATACTGTAACATACTGCAACATACTGTAACATACTGCAACATACCGCAACATACTGTAACATACTGCGACATACTGTAACATACTGCAACATACTATAACATACTGCAACATAACATAACATACTATACTATACTATACCATACCATACCATACCATACCATACTATAACATACTGCAACATACTATTACATACTGTAACATACTGTAACATACTGTAACATACTGCAACATACTATAACATACTGCAACATACTACAACATAATGCAACATATTATAACATACTGCAACATAAGATAACATACTATACTATACTATACCATACCATACCATACCATACTATAACATACCGTAACATACTGCAAAATACCGCAACATACTGCAACATACTATACTCTAACATAACATAACATAACATACTATACTATACTATACCATACCATAACATACTATACTATACTATACTATGCTATACTATACTATACTATACTATACTATACCATAACATAACATAACATACTATACTATACTATACCATAACATAACATAACATAACATAGCATAACATAACATAACATTACATAACATAACATAACATAACATACTATACTATACTATACCATAATATACTATACTATACTATACTATACAATACTATACCATACCATACCATACCATATCATACCATAACATAACATAACATAACATACCATACCATACTATACTATACTATACTATACCATAACATAACATAACATAACATACTATACTATACTATACTATACCATACCATACCATACCATACCATACCATACCATAACATACTATACTATACTATACTATACCATACCATACCAATACATACCATAACATAACATACTATACTATACTATACTATACCATAACATAAAATAACATAACATAACATAACATACTATACTATACCATAACATAACATAACATAACATAACATACTATACTATACTATACTATACAATACTATACCATACCATACCATACCATATCATACCATAACATAACATAACATAACATACCATACCATACTATACTATACTATACTATACTATACCATAACATAACATAACATACTATACTATACTATACTATACCATACCATACCATACCATACCATAACATAACATACTATACTATACTATACTATACCATGCCATACCAATACATACCATACCATAACATAACATACTATACTATACTATACTATACCATAACATATCATAACATAACATAACATACTATAATATACTATCCTATCCTATACTATACTATACCATACCATACCATACCATAACATACCATACTATACTATACTATGCTATTCTATACTATACTATAACATACTATACTATCCTATACTATACTATACCATACCATACATACCATACTATACTATACTATACTATACTATACCATAACATAACATAACATAACATACTATACTATACCATAACATAACATAACATACTATACTATACTATACCATAACATAACATAACATAAGATAACATAACATAACATAGCATAACATAACATACTATACTATACTATACTATACTATAACATAACATAACATAACATACCATACCATACCATACCATAACATAACATAACATACTATACTATACTATACCATAACATAACATAACATAACATAACATACTATACTATACTATACTATACTATAAAATAACATAACATAACATAACATACCATACCATAACATAACATAACATACTATACTATACTATACTATACTATACTATACAATACTATACCATACCATACCATACCATACCATACCATACCATAACATAACATAACATACTATACTATACCATAACATAACATACTATACTATACTATACTATACCATACTATACTATACTATACTATACCATACCATACCATACCATACCATACTATAACATACTGCAACATACTATAACATACTGCAACATACTATAACATACTGCAACATAACATAACATACTATACTATACTATACCATACCATACCATCCTATAACATACTGCAACATACTATTACATATTGTAACATACTGTAACATACTGTAACATACTATTACATACTGTAACATACTGTAACATACTGTAACATACTATAACATACTGCAACATACTATAACATACTGCAACACACAATTACATACTGTAACATACTGCAACATACTGTAACATACTTCAACATACCGCAACATACTGTAACATACCGCAACATACTATAACATACTGCAACATACTATTACATACTGTAACATACTGCAACATACTGTAACATACTGTAACATACCGCAACATTCTATTACATACTGTAACATACTGTAACATACTGTAACATACTATTACATACTATAACATACTGCAACATACTATAACATACCGCAACACACAATTACATACTGTAACATACTGCAACATACTGTAACATACTTCAACATACCGCAACATACTGTAACATACCGCAACATACTATAACATACTGCAACATACTATTACATACTGTAACATACTGCAACATACTGTAACATACTGCAACATACTGTAACATACTGCAACATACTATAACATACTGCAACATAACATAACATACTATACTATACCATACCATACTATAACATACTGCAACATACTATTACATACTGTAACATACTGTAACATACTATTACATACTGTAACATACTGCAACATACTGTAACATACTGTAACATACCGCAACATTCTATTACATACTGTAACATACTGTAACATACTGTAACATACTATTACATACTGTAACATACTGCAACATACTGCAACATACTGCAACATATTATAACATGCTGCAACATAACATAACATACTATACTATACCATACCATACCATACTATAACATACTGCAACATACTGCAACATACTGTAACATACCGCAACATACCGCAACATACCGCAACATACTGCAACATACTATTACATACTGTAACATACTGCAACATACTGTAACATACTGCAACATACTGTAACATACTGCAACATACTATAACATACTGCAACATACTGTAACATACTGTAACATACTGTAACATACCGCAACATTCTGCAACATACTATAACATACTGCAACATACTGCAACATACTCCAAGTTTTCTTTTTTCAGGTTTCCCCAAGTTTTTTCCTCTGCCCTTTCAGGTTTCTCCAAGTTTTTTCCTCTGCCCTTTCAGGTTTCCCCAAGTTTTTTCCTCTGCCCTTTCAGGTTTCCCCAAGTTTTTTCCTCTGCCCTTTCAGGTTTCTCCAAGTTTTTTCCTCTGTCCTTTCAGGTTTCTGGGCGGGCGGGCAGAAAGGCGAGGTTTTGGCGCTTCAGCCAAAACAGCGCCCAGGGTGGTCTGCGCCCCCAGTCCTCCTCGCTATGCCACTGGGTCCATATCCATATTCAGTCCTCCAGGAGCTAGTGTGCCAAACTTAAAGATGAACCTCTGCTCAGTTCTAAGTAATAAAGCTTCCATATCTCTTCATCTCCCATGTTTTTCTTGGAACAGCTGTTGCACAACATTTTATAATCCTCTAAACGATGTCCAGCCCCCAGAGTATGCTCTACAAGTGCTTTCTCTTTCACTTGGCACTTGATGGCACTCTTGTGTTCCACGATGCCAAGTCCACAAGGGCAAACAGCAGCATAAATAACACCCTAATTTAAGAAGTGCTTCAAAAGTAACTCCTCCCCTGTTTTTGGTCTGTAAGGGAGGGTGAAGAGGGATGTCAATACTGCTGGAAAACCAATTGCTGCATTGTGTCATATTTGAGAAAATAAAGCACACACGTGGGAAAATGTTTTATAAACTGATGAGGTCAGTTTGGGGAAATTTAATTAAATTATGGAGATATAACCTATGTATAACAGATTTGCTACCTATTCAGGGTAATGGAGATTTTCAACCTGGTATGACATCTAGGATTTTTAGAATTTGGGGGCTTAAAGGTATTTATTATTTATCACAAGTATTGGATGAAACTGGGAAGATTAAGAGTTTTCCTGACCTTTCTATTGTAGTGGGAGGGGGGTCCTGGATCATTATATGCATATATGTAATTGGTAAATTTATATTAATAAATTGAAGAGATTGAATTTGTCTTGTGGAGTTCATGACAGAATTACTTCTTTTTTTAATCAATGTGATGATGTGCCTATTTCAGTTTCTTTATTACACAAGTGGTGGTGGAATATATTACCTACCCGTACATATGATAAAATTCTACAAAATTGGAATGAGGAGTTGGGAATTCAGATTTCTCTTCTTGATTTTACTCAATCTATTAATAGACTACCAAAGATTATAAAATGGTATGTTTGGAGAGAATGTACTTATAGAATTTTGCATAGGGCTTATTTTTCCCAAATTCAAGCTTTTCATGCGAATTTAATAGATACCCCAATTTGTATTAAATGTAATAAAGATCCTGGCACATTATCTCATGCTTTTTGGTTGTGTCCTTTGATCAACTCATTTTGGGTGTCATCCTATTATTTTTGGGTTCTTTATGGGGTAATTCGATAGTGGGTTGTCCTAGGGGAATAATTTTTGGTAAAGCGTCAGCTTGTGGGGTTTTTGGCTAACTAAAATGTCTTATTTCAAAAAGCCTGTATGATTGGGCATAAATGTATTATGCACTTTTGGTTGCAGAAAGAATCTCCAAGTTTTTGTTATTGGAGGAATAAATTACATCGCTTATTTTTATTTGAGAGTTGGGAGGTTCGAGGTTCGCCTAAAAAATCTCGTCTTTTTATGGAGGTTTGGGATCCTTATATTCAGAATATTTCACCAAAAATATGAAGTTTGGTTATCAATGATTTATATTTAAATTATTCCAGCAGTAAGAAGCAGTAAATACAAACAATAGTACCATTCAGGAAATAACATTTTCAACAATATAATCAGTTCCCCTCCCATCCCCCCCTCCCCTCCCCAAGAATCCATGGCCAGTCCAACAACTGAGAGTGGGAATAAAATCTTAAAGATTTAAAAGTCTACTGCGAGCACGCGGTGTGAGGTCCTGCCAGAAGTGCTCCCACACCTGACAAAATTTGCGACCTGGGCCAAGAGTCAAGTCTCCCACCATTCGTCTCTCCAGTGTTGCGTGCACTATCATTAGGGATCTCCATTGTGCATATGACGGGGGATCACGGGAGAGCCAGTTGGTGAGGATGGCTTTTTTTCCCATCAAAAGGGCTCTGGAGATAAATGCTGACATTCCCCTGGGTTTGGGCGAGGCTATATTATAAAATCCAAATAACGCCCTCAGTTGCGGAAGCCATCGCCTTCCCCAAAGCGATGTGGTATATAGGCCAAGATGTCTCCAAAACTGTTGGATTGCGGGGCAGGCCCAAAACATGTGACTCAAAGATGTGTGAGCCTGATTGCATTTGGGGCAAGTATGCGACGCAGTAATCCCCATCCGGGCTGCACGTTCCGGTGGAATGTAAAGTCTAAGAACAATTTTCAATTGCATTTCCCAGTGAGTAATATTAGGTGACACCTTCTGAATGTTCTTCAGGACCTGTTGAGCAGTCAACTGGCAATGCAAGTCCTCAGCCTACGTTGTCGCTAATATATCCAGATTCGTACTTGGTTGGCAATCCCGGATCCCCACAATATGAAATCGTAGAGGAATCCTCTGTTGGGCTGAAAGGCTGAAGAGTTCCGAAAGCGCCTCCCTGCAGACTTCAGTAAGGGCAGCCACTGGGAGGGACTGAACATAGTGACGGATCTGGTAATAGGCGAAGAGATCATTAGCCTGTAGGTCAAAAGTTTGTTGCAGCTCGGCATGGGGCCAGGCTCCCCTCCTCCGAAAACAGGTGAAAAAGATATTGTAGACCTTGTGCTTGCCACCTAAGAAAGGTGGCATTTTGCATGCCCGGCTGGAAAGCTCCATTGCCCAGTATAGGCAAATATAAAGACACCCTAGAAGACAATTTGGCTGTTTTACAGACCCATCTCCATGTCCTTCTGGCCGGCGTAAAAATGGGGTAATGAGACACCAAAGGATGCATCGGTTATCAATGATTTATTATGAAAATTAGGTTTACTAATTACATTCTAGTTTTTTTATTTTAATTCTTTATTTTTGTCAACTTTCATCTAGGGTGAGGAATTTCATTTAGGGGCAGATAGTGGGTAGGGGAATGGAATTAAGGGGGGTGTAGATAAGATTGAAGTAATTCATATGGAAATTAAATTTGAAAGAATGATTTAAAACTGATGAGACCAAAGTGGAACATCCTTACACCTGTGCCACAAAAGGAAACACAGGCATCGTCCTGCTATCACCATCCCTACACTAAAGCATTGTGGTGACCCACGATGTGAGGATGCTTTGAAAGATCAAAGGAAGGATGGATAGTGCACAGTCCAGATGGAGCCTGGAGAAAAACATGTTTCAGTCTAGCATAGATCTGGCACGGGGAGAAGATTCATCTTTCAGCAGGTCACTGATTCAAAACCAAAGAACCAACAGTGTGAAGGAAATGAGTGTCCTCGAGTGACTCAGTCAAATCCCTTCATGTTATACCTTGTGCAGCCATACCACTCGCACTGCCCAGAGCACACCTTCTGTCTGATGCTTCAACTCTCCTGGCACCCACAGCTCCTCAAACATGGTTCCAGTTGTTACCTTCTGCACATATCTGTCTCTTGCCCACGGAGTGCATATGTGCACACTTCCCAAATGTGATAGGTAAATGCCATTTTTTGCTGCCAAAGTGCACATATATACACACTTGGAGGAGCATAATCGAAAGAGTGCTGCAAATGATGGGGCTTCCCTCTCCCAATGCATCTTGGGATGCAATGGGAGGGGCTGAAGTCCCTGACTGGCATTTGCAGTACGCGGCCTTGTAGGCAGGAGGGAGTGTGCTTACCTCCTGCTTTTTTCTCATCCAAAGGTATGAGGGTCTGGGAATGTTGGGTGGGGGTGAGGGCTTTTCGGGATGTTGAGATGTTGGGGGGAGGGGTATAGGGTGCCACGGCTCAGCTGATCCTGGCAGGGGCAATCCCCATCAGCTGAGCCACCAGGAATCCCTGAAACTGGCTCAGCTGATGGGGATTCCTCTGTCGCAATCAGCTGATGGGAAGCCTATCTGCTCTTTGGGTGGTGGGAGGGGGATCGTGACCACTGGGGAATAAGAGGGGTGGGGGAGGGTGTCATGCCTTAAATCCTCCAGTGGTCTTCTTGACAGTTTGTGGAACTTAGGCGCAACTCAAAGAGTCTAACTGCCGACATCTAAGTTCCCTCTAGGAAAGTTTTGATTATGGCTGCAGTACGACCAGGTTGAAACCCACCAGATTCCCACCACCCAACACACCCCTTTGATCTCTGGACGCACAGCAGCTTAGAAGTGCTACTGCACATCCAGAAAGTTGATTTTGATTATCGGCACTTGGATATCCCTGTATTAGGATGTCCAAGGGATGACTTAGGCTGGTTTTGGGATGTTTTAAAGTTTTGATTATGAGCCCCATACTGCTTCAGGTCTCCTGTTAGGGAAGGAAGGTAAAATTAAAGTACAAAATAGAAAGAAAAGTATGCTGTATATTATTATGTTGTATATGGTACTGGTTTTAAGCACATTTTCTCCTCCCATCTTTCCAACACTACCATAGAAAACAAATCAGCAATCCTAAACCATGAAAACAACAGTTTTGTGTGTCCAGATGTCGCATCAAGGTGAGGGGTATCTGAGCCTAATGCCAAGCATTTTCACAGAAGTCTGCCCAGTTATTATGTAATTTGTCACTTGTATCCACGGTCCTGGGTGTTGCAGCTCCTAAGATCCATGTTCTCTCCCTCCCCTGCTACAGGTCACGACCTGCCAAATGGAGCAGGACCGGCACTTTCTTTCCCTGCTGGTGGAGCCACGCAGTCTGCTGGTACTCAGCGGGGACATGTACAGCTGCTACCTCCATGGAATCCGCCCTGCCGCCTCTGACTTCATCACTGAGAATGTTGCAAACATCGCCAGCTGCGACTCCCGCTACGGAGACACGCTGACACGGGAGACCCGGGTGTCCCTCACCATTCGTTATGTTCCCAAAGTCCTCAAGACAACCATTGCGTTGGGCAAGAGGAAGTGAGCAACCCTTCATTACCACTTTGCCAGTCACATGGCTTGATCTCGTTCCTGGACATTTTAATTGTGTTGGTTTTTTGGTTAATTTGCAGAATAAAGCTGGACCTTGTTACTGTGTTTTTGAATGAAATAAAGTGTTGGGGGGGGGGGGGGAGAGAAGCAGCAATAGGAATGGACAAAAGGTTCATATAACTAGATGCTTCAATTGAAAGGGTGCTAATAATAGTCCCTGCTCAGAAGAGCTTACAATCTAATTTAGACAGGCAGTGGCGTACCTAGGGTATGTGGCACCCGGGGCCCATCATTTTTTGACACCCCCCCCATCTATATGAAAAATATAATTTTTAGTACCAATCTACATATCGCACCACAAGAGTGTACCTAGGAAAAGGCTGCATCTTAAACATTGCAGTGAGCACTAGAACACCAACACATACATTGTAAAACTAAACAAGCCAGATCCCGCACAGTCAATTGGTCCTGTAGTCAATGCCAACTGAAAACTATGTCTTTTTCAGAACACACAGAACAGAGATACACCCTCGCCCAAAATGGAATAATCACAAACTAAAAATAGAAATATGTAGACAAAAGTTAAACTGATCCGCCAAGAAACCAGACCCTGGATACAATGCAACACCACAAAAAACAGTAACACATGTCCTCTAATACAGTGCAAAATATAAAGACAGTAGATGTAAATTTGAAAAACCTGATACATAACAATCACCACTTTATAAATTAACAAATAAAAATAAAACAAATAATGAGAAATAAAAAAATACCATTTTATTGGACTAATCCCCGTAAGCTCAGTCCCCATCCCCGCAAACCACCTGATTCCATCCACACAAGCCTTGAATTGTTTATATTAAAGTATAAAAAGAAACAATATTCTGTACAATTGTCAATTTATAAATCAGCGTCTTCTCCCCACTCTCTTCCCCATTTCCCTTCAGCATCCTCAGCCCACTCTCTCTCCACTTTCCTTCAGCGCACGCACATAAAAACAAGCAAGTAATTTTATATCATTTTCATTCTATTCATTCATAGAAATTAAACTCTAGATAATGCCAGTCACATAACAAAACATGATTTTACAAAAATAATTCCCTGCAGTCAAGCCTGCAAGGATTACTAGATGTCTTTCAGCAGTTCCCCTCCCTCCCTCCCCTTACCTTTGTGGCCAAGTCAAAATGATCTACCAACAATAAAATTTTAAAAAACACAAAGCACGCTGTACGCAGAGAAAATGTTAATTATCATTTATATTCTGCGGGTTTTCAAAGAGGTCAAGGCAGATGACTTTATGCAATGTCACCTCAGTAACAACTATACAAAAATAGACAAATATTCCCCCTCCCTTTTTACTAAACTGCGATAGCGGTTTTTAGCGTAGGGAGCTGCGCTGAATGCCCCACGCTGCTCTCGACGCTCATAGGCTCCCTGCGCTAAAAAACTCTATTGCGGTTTAGTAAAAGGGGGCCATAGTGCAAAATATAGACAGCAGATATAAATTTTCAAAACGGACACATTTTGATCACTAAGTTGAAAATAAAATCATTTTTCCTACTTTTTTGTCTGGTGATTTCATGAGTCTCTGGTCCTTCTTCTGGTCCTTCTTCTTTCTCTCTCCCCCTGGCTCCCCTCTTTATTTCTGCCTTTCTTTCTCTCTCCTCCTGGCCCCCCTCTTTATTTCTGCCTTTCTTTCTCTCCCCTTGGTCCCCCTCTTTCTTTCTGCCTTTCTTTCTCTCTCCCCCTGGCCCTCCTCTTTCTTTCTGCCTTTCTTTCTCTCCCCCTTGACCCCCTCTTTATTTCTGCCTTTCTTTCTCTCCCCTTGGTCCCCCCTCTTTCTTTCTGCCTTTCTTTCTCTCTCCCCCTGGCCCCCCCCTCTTTATTTTTTCCTTTCTTTCTCTCTCCCCCTAGCCCGCACAAAGCCATCGTGCCGATTTCTCCACTTCCACAATTCTTTCCCTACCCTCACCCCCAAGCCAGCAGCCGGTTTCTTCCTGCTCCTTCCCCGATGTCCTGATGTCCTGAACTTCATCGGGCAGCAGCAGCATTCACAATTCACTGCTGTTGCCCGCTTCAGGCCTTCCTCTCTGTCGGGTCCTGTCTTCATGAAAACTGGAAGTAGGCAGGACCAGGCAGAGAACAAGGCCTGAAGCCGGCAACAGCAGCGAATTGTAAACGCTGCTGCTGCCCGAAGAAGGTAATGGAGCACCGAGGCAGTCCGCTTCTCCCCCCTCCCAGCCGAACCCCCGCTGACCCTCCTATCTCCCCCCCCCCGTGAACCTTTCCGACCTTCCCAGCGAGAGCAGCAAACCTCCTTCGCGGCTTTCTCCTCCCTCTGCCGCGTTACTGATGACGTCATCAGTGATGCGGCAGAGGGAGGATAAAGCCGACGCTACTGGAGGGAGGTTTGCTGCTTTCGCTGGGAGGGTCGGAAAGGTTCACTTGGGGGAGGAGAGATAGGATGGTAAGCGGGGTTTCGGCTGGGAGGGGGGAGAAGCGGTCTGCCTTGGTGCTCCAAGGCCTGGCGCCATTACCTTTTTCGATAATGGCGCCGATGCTGCTTTCGCTGGGAGGGTAGGAGCGCGATAGGGACCGGGCCAGCTGTGCACCCCCCCCCTAAGGCGGCACCCGGGATGGACCTCCCCCTCGCCCCCCTTGGTACGCTACTGCCCTGGGGAAACAGCCTGCAACAAGATCGCGCGATGCCAGAGATCTTTGCCTGCTTCGGCTGTTTCCTCCGCCGTGGTCCCGCCCCTCCTCTGACATCAGAGGAGGGGCAGGACCGTGGCGGAGGAAACAGTCGAAGCAGGCAAAGATCTCTGGCATCGCGATCTTGCTGCAGGCTGTTTCCAGACGCGACACCCGGCGCAGGGGGGGGAACTGGACCGGCCGGGAGCACCCCCTCAGGGCTTGGTACCCGGGGCGGACCGCCCCTCCCGCCCCCCCCCTTGGTACGCCACTGTAGACAGGATATTTCAGGGTTAGGGAGGTTATAGTGGGTTTAGGTATCTGACAGCAGTGAGGGGAAGTGGGCCTTTAGTTTGGATTTGAACCCTGCCAAGCCAGTCATGCTTAGGAAGGGGGTACGTGCCCCTCTTTCTACAGCTAGGTCATAGAAACATGATGGCAGATAAAGGCCAAATGGCCCATCTAGTCTGCCCGTCCGCAGTAACTGTTATCTCTTTTTCTCTCTGAGAGATCCCATGTACTTATCCCAGGTCCTCTTGAATTCGGACACACTCTCTGTCTCCACCACCTCTTCTGGGCCAATGATTCTCAACCCAGTCCTTCAGATGCCACCATCCAGGCAGGTTTTCAGGATATCCATAATGCATATGACTCGGTTACATTTGCATTAAAAGGGAGGTAGTGCATACAGTTTTATCTCCTGCTTATTCAGTGTGGATATCCTGAAAATCTGCCTGAATGGTGGTGTCCAAGTACTGGGCTGAGAAACCCTGATCAAGGCATTATCCCCTCCATACATAAACAAGACAGAATTTATATCCGACAATGAAGAATAACCCTTATATGGCTGCTATTAAAATAAAAATGCTGACCACGTGAGGCTTGTCCTTTTATTTTACTGAATGTTAGAAGCGATGGCTGCCACACAGCCTCAGATAGGAGAACTGACCAGCATCGCTGCCACAATTGGGGCAGTCATGGAGTCATAAGAACATAAGCGTTGCCTCTGCCGGGTCAGACCAGGGATCCATCGTGCCCGGCAGTCCGCTCCCGCGGCGGCCCCCCAGGTCCATGACCTGAAAGTGTTCCCTACCTAATCTAAAATATCCATACCCTATTCACTCAATGTCCTGTATGGTAAACCTCTATCTGTACCCTGTTATCCCTTTCGCTTCCAGGAAGTCATCCAGTCCCTTTTTGAACCCCAGAATTGTACTCTGTCTTATTACCTCTCCGGGAAGCGCGTTCCAGGTGTCCACCACCCTCTGGGTGAAGAAGAACCTCCTTGCATTCGTTATGAATCTGTCTCCTCTCAGTTTTTCTGAATGACCTCTTGTTTTAGTTGTCCCTGCCAGTCTAATGATTATCCCAGGACAAGCAGGCAGCATATTCTTAACGTATGGGTGACGTCACCGACGGAGCCCCGGTACGGACCTTTATAACTAGAAAGTTCTAGTTGGCCGCACCGCGCATGCGCGAGTGCCTTCCCGCCCGACGGAGGAGTGCGTGGTCTCCAGTTTCTTCATTTCCGCGGAGCGAAGAAGACGCATGTGGTTTCAACGGCCGTTGAAAACTTATTTTTTGCCTTCCCGCTCGCGTTATTTTCTTGTTTTTTCTCTTTTTCCCTTCGGGTTTCTTGTTCATTTCTAATTCGTAAAAAAAAAAAAAAAAAACTTTGTTTTTTTCCTTTATTTTTCAGCCGGCCCCGGTGGGGCCTGTTGCCATCATACAAGCCTCCGGCTTTGATTTCGCGGAGGCCGTCTTTCCCTTCATGCCCCCCCAGCCGGGTTTTAAGAAGTGCCAGCGGTGTGCACGCCCGATCTCCCTTTCGGACCCACACAACTGGTGCCTACAGTGCTTGGGTCCGGAACATCGGGCTGACACCTGCACCCGCTGTGCTACTCTCAAAAAACGCACGCTTAAAATAGACAAATCCAGCAGAATCTCCTCTTCGGCACCGGTTCTGCTATGGATCCGACCCCGACATCGACGGCACCGACTAAATCGGCACCGTCAACATCGACACCACCTGATCCTTCTTCGGGGTCGATAGCGCCAGGTAAGCCGGCTAAGAAGCCTTCCACTTCCCTCGAGCGCCCTCCAGCCACAGCGGCGACACCGATCCTTCCGGCGTCCCGCAAATCCCGTAAACGCTCCGCTCCGATCTCGGTGAGTGCCTCTTCATCGGCCTCCTCATCGCCGGAGCGTAGAGCAGCACCGATGGTACCCAAGAAAACTAAAACGGTACCGGTGCCCCCATTGGAGGACCGTATCTCGGCCATCCTCCAGGACAAATTGCAATGAACAGCTACAGCACCAACTTCAGGAACTGCTTCCGACCCTATTGGCACTGCTCCTTCCGGTACCGGTCCGGCCCGAGCCTCGCACCACTCCGCCGGTGTCCACCCCCTCGGTACCGATGAACACTTCCATGCCGGTCTTATCTGCCCAGCCCGCACTTCAGACTTGCGCTGCGGAAGACCCCTCCCGGCCCCAGGATCGACACCGGTCGTCTCGGGACCGGGATCGGCAACACTCCTCCCGGGACAGGGATCGACGCCGGTCTTCATCTCCCGGCACCGTATCCATGCGATCTGGAAAATCCCTTTCTAAAACCCGCCATACTGAGCCGGCCATCAGGGACCCAGACTTATGGGAGCAATCCCCACTCGGTACCGAGGAGGATGCCTCTTCTACAGATGAGGAACCCTCCATGGCTGAATCCACCTCCAAGCCTGAGCAATCCTCCTTCACAAAATTCCTTCGGGAGATGTCTGCGGCTCTTTCCATACCACTTAAGTCCGACTCCAAGAAATCCCAGGCCTTTTTAGAAGCCTTGGACTTCGACCAACCTCCCAAGGAGTTTCTCAAACTGCCCGTACATGATATCTTACGGGAAACATTTTATAAAAATTTGGAGAATCCCCTTACGGTTCCAGGTGCCCCTAGGAAACTGGACAGTTTATACCGGGTCATCCCTATTCCGGGATTTGATAAACCCCAATTGCCCCATGAGAGCCTCCTGGTAGAATCCACTCTCAAAAAAATCTCATGGTTCCAGTGTTTATGCCTCCACCCCTCCTGGCAGAGAGGGAAAAACAATGGACAAATTTGGTAAGCGCCTGTACCAGAATGCCATGCTGGCTAACAGAGCCAACAATTACACCTTTCATTTTTCATTTTATCTGAAACACCTGGTACAACAACTTTCTGCTTTGCAAAAATATATCCCTGAGCGCAAGGTTCCATTATTTCAACAACAAATTTCCACCCTCCTTCAGCTCAGAAAATTCATGGTGCGCTCGATCTATGATTCTTTCGAGCTCACTTCCAGAGCTTCTGCACTGGCAGTAGCCATGCGTTCGCCTTGCCTGGCTGAGGGTGTCTGATCTTGATGTGAACCACCAAGACCGCCTCGCCAACGCGCCCTGCCTTGGTGATGAACTTTTTGGGGAGTCTCTAGATACCACGACACAAAAACTTTCGGCTCATGAGACGAGATGGGACACCCTCATTAAGCCTAAAAAGAAGACTCCACCTGCACGACCATACAGACCTCAGTCCTCTTACCAATGTCGTTTTTCTGCTAGGCCACTTAATCCTCCTGAACAGCAATCTCGTCGGCCTCGCCAACAGCAACAACAACACTCTCAGGCTCGTTCTCAGTCTCATCAGGCGACCAAGCCTCTCCCTCAAACTAAACCTCCTCAGCCCTTTTGACTCCTTTCTCCAGGGCATAGCCAGTCTCCAACCGTCGATGCCGCTTCCTCAACCTATCGGAGGCCGCCTCACCATCTTTCTACGCCGCTGGAGGCCATCACATCAGACCTGTGGGTTCTCAACATCATCCGTCACAGATACTCACTCAGGTTCCAGACTCTTCCTGTAGACCATCCTCCCGTAGAGTCTGCTTCTCACTCCTCCCAAACTCCTCTCCTCCTCAGGGAGGTCCAATCCCTCCTCCTCCTCAATGCCATCGAAGAAGTTCCACCAGACCAAAGAGGTCAGGGATTTTACTCCCGCTACTTCCTGGTACCCAAGAAAACAGGGGATCTTCGTCCTATCCTCGACCTCAGGAACCTCAACAAGTGTTTGGTCAAGGAAAAGTTCAGAATGCTCTCCCTTGCCACGCTTTATCCTCTTCTTTCTCAACACGACTGGCTATGTTCCCTAGACCTCAAGGAGGCCTACACTCACATTCCAATCCATCAGACTTCACGTCGCTACCTCCGATTCCAGATACAGAATCACCACTATCAGTACAAGGTGCTGCCCTTTGGTCTCGCATCATCACCCAGGGTGTTCACCAAGTGCCTGATTGTGGTAGCGGCCTGTTTCAGGTCCCACAACCTACAAGTGTTCCCCTACTTGGACGATTGGTTGGTGAAAGCAACTACGTCTCCGCTTGTGCTGCAAGCCACTCACCACACCATCTCTTTCCTCCATCTCTTGGGGTTCGACATCAATTATCCCAAATCGCATCTGCTCCCCACGCAGTGTCTTCAGTTCATCGGAGCTGTTCTCGATACCAATCTAATGAGGGCGTTCCTTCCTGCCGACCGGCACCGGACTCTGCTTCACCTCTGCCGACAGGTGCTCCTCCAACCATCCATCCCTGCTCGCCAGATGATGATTCTTCTGGGTCACATGGCTTCAACAGTCCATGTAGTTCCTCTGGCGCGACTCCACCTCAGGATACCTCAATGGGACCCCTCGCCAACCAATGGTCACAGACCAGGGATCCTCTTTCTCATCCCATCTCTGTGACATCGTCTCTTCAGCAATCTCTTCAATGGTGGTTGAACTCTTCAAATCTTTCCAGGGGCCTCCTTCTTCATCCACCCCCTCATTCCATGATCATCACCACGGACGCCTCCCCCTATGCATGGGGGGCTCACATGGGAGTTCTCCGCACCCAGGGACTCTGGACCCCTCAGGAGCGTCAACATCACATCAATTTCCTGGAACTCAGAGCCATGTTTTATGCTCTCAAGGCCTTCCAACACCTTCTCTACCCTCAGGTTCTTCTCCTGTGCACAGACAACCAGGTAGCCATGTACTACATCAACAAACAAGGCGGCACCGGATCTCGTCCCCTTTGTCAGGAGGCCCTCCGAATCTGGACATGGGCCACAGCCCACAACCTTTGCCTCAAAGCTGTCTATATCCAGGGCGAACAGAACTCCCTGGCCGACCATCTCAGCTGCATCCTTCAACCTCACGAGTGGACCCTGGATCCTTCCACTCTCCACTCCATCTTTGCTCGCTGGGGCACTCCACAGGTGGACCTATTTGCAGCTCCTCACAACCATCAGCTACCCCAGTTCTGTTCCAGACTCTTCTCTCCGCATCGTCTGGCCCCGGATGCATTCCTGCTCGACTGGACGGGTCAGTTCCTCTATGCCTTCCCTCCACTTCCTCTGATGTTGCGGACCCTGTTCAAACTCCGCAAGGACAGGGCCACCATGATTCTCATCGCCCCTCGGTGGCCCAGACAACACTGGTTCTCCCTCCTGCTTCAGCTCAGCTCCAGGGAGCCCATTCCTCTTCCTGTATTTCCTACTCTGCTTACACAGCAGCATCAGTCTCTACTACATCCCAATCTGTCTTCCCTCCACCTGACAGCTTGGTTTCTCTCGGGCTGACTTCTCCAGAAAACCTGTCTCAGCCTGTCCGTCGCATTTTGGATGCCTCCAGGAAACCCTCCACACTTCAATGTTACCATCAGAAGTGGACCCGGTTTTCCTCTTGGTGCCTCCTGCATCATCACAACCCCACCTCATTGGCGGTGGAGACCGTACTGGACTATTTGCTCTCTCTGTCCAATGCTGGCCTCAAGTCTACCTCAATCAGAGTCCACCTCAGTGCCATCACTGCTTTTCATGAGCCTATCCTCGGAAAACCTCTCACGGCTCATCCTCTGGTTTCCGGTTCATGAGAGGGCTCTTCAATATCAAACCACCTCTACAGCCTCCTCCTATCGTCTGGGACCTCAATGTGGTTTTATCAGCCCTCATGAAACCTCCTTTTGAGCCTCTTGCTACTGCTTCGCTCAAACTTCTCACATGGAAGGTGCTTTTCCTCATTGCCATCACCTCTGCCAGGAGGGTCAGTGAGCTGCATGCACTGGTCGCCGATCCACCGTTCACTGTTTTTTCACCATGACAAGGTGGTTCTGCGCACCCATCCGAAATTCCTCCCCAAGGTGGTTTCAGCCTTTCACCTCAATCAGTCCATCGTGCTGCCTGTCTTCTTCCCAAAACCCCATTCTCATCCTGGGGAACAGGCGCTACACACGCTGGATTGTAAGCGCGCCCTTGCTTACTACCTTCACCGTACCAGGGCTCACCGCTCCTCTCCTCAACTTTTTCTATCCTTCGATCCTAACCGTCTGGGTCATCCTGTCTCTAAACGAACGCTGTCCAATTGGCTTGCTGCCTGTATTGCGTACTGTAACATACTGCAACATACTGTAACATACTGCAACATACTGTAACATACTGCAACATACTGTAACATACTGTAACATACTGCAAATTACTGCAACATACTGCAACATACTGTAACATACTGTAACATCCTGTAACATACTGCAACATACCGCAATATACTGTAACATACCGCAACATAATATAACATACTGCAACATACTATAACATACTGCAACATACTATTACATACTGTAACATACTGCATCATACTGTAACATACTGTAACATACCGCAACATACTGTAACATACCGCAACATACTGCAACATACTGTAACATACTGCGAAATACTGCAACATACTATAACATACTGCAACATACTGTAACATACTGCAACATACTATAACATACTGCAACATATTATAGCATACTATACTATACTATACCATACCATACCATACCATACCATACTATACTATACTATACCATACCATACCATAACATACCGCAACATACTGCAACATACTGTAACATACCATAACTATACTGCAATATACTGTAACATACTGTAACATACTGCGACATACTATAACATACTGCAACATACTATAACATACTGCAACATACCGCAACATACTGTAACATACCGCAACATACTGTAACATACTGTAACATACTATTACATACTGTAACATACTGCAACATACTATAACATACTGCAACATATTATAGCATACTATACTATACTATACCATACCATACCATAACATACTATACTATACTGCAACATACTGCAACATACTATAACATACTGCAACATACTATAACATACTGCAACATACTGTACCATACCATACCATAACATACTGCAACATACTGCAACATACTATAACATACTGCAACATACTATAACATACTGCAACATACTATAACATACTGCAACACACTATAACATACTGCAACATACTATTACATACTGTAACATACGGCAACATACTGTAACATACTGCAACATACCGCAACATACTGTAACATACTGCAACATACTGTAACATACTGTAACATACCGCAACAATCTGCAACATACTATAACATACTGCAACATACTGTAACATACTGCAACATACTGTAACATACTATTACATACTGTAACATACGGTAACATACTGTAACATACTATAACATACTGCAACATACTATAACATACTGCAACACACTATAACATACTGCAACACACTATAACATACTGCAACATACTATTACATACTGTAACATACTGCAACATACTGTAACATACTGCAACATACCGCAACATACTGTAACATACCGCACATACTATAACATACTGCAACATACTATTACATACTGTAACATACTGCAACATACTGTAACATACTGCAACATACTATAACATACTGCAACATAACATAACATACTATACTATACTATACCATACCATACCATACTATAACATACTGCAACATACTATTACATAATGTAACATACTGTAATATACTGTAACATACTATTACATACTGTAACATACTGCAACATACTCTAACATACTGCAACACACTATAACATACTGCAACATACTATTACATACTGTAACATACTGCAACATACTGTAACATACTGCAACATACCGCAACATACTGTAACATACTGCGACATACTGTAACATACTGCAACATACTATAACATACTGCAACATAACATAACATACTATACTACTATACCATACCATACCATACCATACTATAACATACTGCAACATACTATTACATACTGTAACATACTGTAACATACTGTAACATACTGCAACATACTATAACATACTGCAACATACTACAACATACTGCAACATATTATAACATACTGCAACATAACATAACATACTATACTATACTATACCATACCATACCATACCATACTATAACATACCGTAACATACTGCAAAATACCGCAACATACTGCAACATACTATACTCTAACATAACATAACATAACATACTATACTATACTATACTATACCATACCATAACATACTATACTATACTATACTATGCTATACTATACTATACTATACTATACTATACTATACATAACATAACATAACATACTATACTATCCTATACTATACCATAACATAACATAACATAACCATAGCATAACATAACATAACATTACATAACATAACATAACATAACATACTATACTATACTATACCATAATATACTATACTATACTATACTATACAATACTATACCATACCATACCATACCATATCATACCATAACATAACATAACATAACATACCATTACTATACTATACTATACCATAACATAACATAACATAATACTATACTATACTATACTATACCATACCATACCATACCATACCATACCATAACATATACTATACTATACTATACTATACCATACCATACCAATACATACCATAACATAACATACTATACTATACTATACTATACCATAACATAACATAACATAACATAACATACTATACTATACATACCATAACATAACATAACATAACATAACATACTATACTATACTATACAATACTATACCATAATACCATACCATATCATACCATAACATAACATAACATAACATACCATACCATACTATACTATACTATACTATACTATACCATAACATAACATAACATACTATACTATACTATACTATACCATACCATACCATACCATACCATACCATACCATAACGTAACATACTATACTATACTATACTATACCATAACATAACATAACATAACATACTATAATATACTATCCTATCCTATACTATACTATACCATACCATACCATACCATAACATACTATACTATACTATCCTATCCTATACTATACTATACTATACCATACCATACCATACCATACTATACTATACTATACCATACCATACCATAACATACTATACTATACTGCAACATACTGTAACATACTGTAACATACTGTAACATACTGCACATACTATAACATACTGCAACATACTATAACATACTGCAATATACCATAACATACTGCAACATACTATTACATACTGTAACATACTGCAACATACTGTAACATACTCCAACATACCGCAACATACTGTAACATACCGCAACATACTATAACATACTGCAACATACTATAACATACTGCATCATACTATTACATACTGTAACATACCGCAACATACTGCAACATACTGTAACATACCGCAACATACTGTAACATACCGCAACATACGGTAACATACTGCGAAATACTGCAACATACTATAACATACTGCAACATACTGTAACATACTGCAACATACTATAACATAATGCAACATACTGTAACATACTGCAACATATTATAGCATACTATACTCTAACATACTATACTATACTATACTCTAACATAACATAACATAACATACTATAACATAACTATACCATACTATACTATACTATACTATACCATACCATACCATACATACCATACTATACTATACTATACTATACTATACCATACCATAACATACTATACTATACTATGCTATACTATACTATACTATACTATACCATAACATAACATAACATAACATACTATACTATACCATAACATAACATAACATACTATACTATACTATACCATAACATAACATAACATAAGATAACATAACATAACATAGCATAACATAACATACTATACTATACTATACTATAACATAACATAACATAACATACCATACCATACCATACCATAACATAACATAACATACTATACTATACTATACCATAACATAACATAACATAACATACTATACTATACTATACTATACTATAAAATAACATAACATAACATACCATACCATAACATAACATAACATAACATACTATACTATACTATACTATACTATACTATACCAAAACATACTATACTATACTATACTATACAATACTATACCATACCATACCATACCATACCATACCATACCATACCATAACATAACATACTATACTATACCATAACATAACATACTATACTATACTATACTATACCATACTATACTATACTATACTATACTATACCATACCATACCATACCATACTATAACATACTGCAACATACTATAACATACTGCAACATAACATAACATACTATACTATACTATACCATACCATACCATCCTATAACATACTGCAACATACTATTACATATTGTAACATACTGTAACATACTGTAACATACTATTACATACTGTAACATACTGTAACATACTGTAACATACTATAACATACTGCAACATACTATAACATACTGCAACACACAATTACATACTGTAACATACTGCAACATACTGTAACATACTTCAACATACCGCAACATACTGTAACATACTGCAACATACCGCAACATACTATAACATACTGCAACATACTATTACATACTGTAACATACTGCAACATACTGTAACATACCGCAAAATTCTATTACATACTGTAACATACTGTAACATACTATACATACTGTAACATACTTGCAAGGGGTCAAAGGTTAAAGGTCAAGGGCTTAAAGGTCAAGGGCAAAGGTCGAGGGTCAGAGGGTAAAGGTCAAGGGGTAAAGGTCGAGGGGCAAAGGTTAAAGGTCAAGGTTAAAGGTCAAAGGGGGTAAAGGTCAAGGGTCAGAGGTCAAGGGTTAAAGGTCAAGGGGTAAAGGTCAAGGGTCAGGGGGTTAAAGGTCAGGGGTTTAAAGGTCAAGGGTCGGGGGTTAAGGGTCAAAGGTTTAAAGGTCAAGGGGTGACGGTCAGGGGTTAAAGGTCAAAGGTCGGGGGTAAAGGTCAAGGGGTAAAGGTCAGGGTCGGGGGCGTCAAAGGTTAAGGGGTCAGGGGTCAAGGGGTCAGGGGTCCAGGGTCAGGTCGGTCAGGTCAAGGGTCAGGGTCAGGGTCAGGGTTAGGGTCAGGGTTAGGGTTAGGGTTAGGGTTAGGGTTAGGGTCAGGGTGGTAGGGTTAGGGTTAGGGTTAGGTTAGGTATGTTACAGTATGTTGCGGTATGTTACAGTATGTTACAGTATATTGCAGTATGTTGCAGTATGTTACAGTATGTTGCAGTATGTTGCAGTATGTTATGTATTTAATTGCAGTATGTTGCAGTATGTTACAGTATGTTGCAGTATGTTATAGTATGTTGCAGTATGTTATAGTATGTTGCAGTATGTTACAGTATGTTGCAGTATGTTACAGTATGTTACAGTATGTAATTATATGTTGCAGTATGTTATAGTATGTTGCAGTATGTTATAGTATGTTGCGGTATGTTACAGTATGTTGCGGTATGTTACAGTATGTTACAGTATGTAATAGTATGTTGCAGTATGTTATAGTATGTTGCAGTATGTTATAGTATGTTGCGGTATGTTACAGTATGTTGCGGTATGTCGCAGTATGTTACAGTATGTTGCAGTATGTTACAGTATGTAATAGTATGTTGCAGTATGTTATAGTATGTTGCAGTATGTCGCAGTATGTTACAGTATGTTACAGTATGTAATTATATGTTGCAGTATGTTATAGTATGTTGCAGTATGTTATAGTATGTTGCGGTATAGTATAGTATGTTGCAGTTATGTTATGCGTATGGTATAGTATTAGTATAGTATGTCTATGTTCTGTTGCTTATGTTATAGTATGTTGCAGTATGTTACAGTATGTTGCAGTATGTTGCAGTATGTTGCAGTATGTTACAGTATGTTGCTGTATAGTATAGTATGTTATGGTATGGTATGTATAGTATAGTATGGTATGGTATGGTATAACATACTGCAACATACTATAACATGCTGCAACATACTGCAACATACTGTAACATACTGCAACATACTGCAACATACTGTAACATACCGCAACATTCTATTACATACTGTAACATACTGTAACATACTGTAACATACTATTACATACTGTAACATACTGCAACATACTGTAACATACTGTAACATAACATAACATACTATACTATACCATACCATACCATACCATAACTATACTATACTGCAACATACTATAACATACTGCAACATACTGCAACATACTGCAATATACTGCAATATACTGTAACATACTGTAACATACTGCAACATACCGCAACATACTGTAACATACTGCAACATACTGCAACATACTGTAACATACCGCAACATACTGTAACATACCGCAACATACTGCAATATACTGTAACATACTGTAACTACTGCAACATACCGCAACATACTGTAACATACTGCAAATTACTGTAACATACTACAACATACTGTAACATACTGCAACATACTGCAACATACTGCAACATACCGCAACATACCGCAACATACTGTAACATACCGCAACATACTGTAACATACCGCAACATACTGTAACATACTGCAACATACTGCAATATACTGTAACATACTGTAACATACTGCAACATACCGCAACATACTGTAACATACTGCAAATTACTGTAACATACTGCAACATACTGTAACATACTGCAACATAACATAACATACTATACTATACCATACCATAACATACTGTGACATACTGCAACATACTGAAATATACTGTAACATACTGTAACATACTGCAACATACCGCAACATACTGTAACATACTGCAAATTACTGTAACATACTGCAACATACTGTAACATACTGCAACATAACATAACATACTATACTATACCATACCATAACATACTGCAACATACTGCAACATACTATAACATACTGCAACATACTATAACATACTGCAACATACTGTACCATACCATACCATAACATACTGCAACATACTGCAACATACTATAACATACTGCAACATACTATAACATACTGCAACATACTATAATATACTACAACATACTATAACATACTGCAACACACTATAACATACTGCAACATACTATTACATACTGTAACATACTGCAACATACCGCAACATACTGTAACATACTGCAACATACTATAACATACTATACTATACCATACCATACCATAACATACTATACTATACTGCAACATATTGTAACATACTATTACATACTGTAACATACGGCAATATACTGTAACATACTGCAACATGCTGCAACATACTGTAACATACCGCAACATACTATAACATACTGCAACATACTATGACATACTGCAACATACTATTACATACTGTAACATACTGTAACATACCGCGACATACTGCAACATACTATAACATACTGCAACATACTGTAACATACTGCAACACACTATAACATACTGCAACATACTATTACATACTGTAACATACGGCAACATACTGTGACATACTGCAACATACTGAAATATACTGTAACATACTGTAACATACTGCGACATACTATAACATACTGCAATATACTGTAACATACTGTAACATACTGCAACATACCGCAACATACTGTAACATACTGCAAATTACTGTAACATACTGCAACATACTGTAACATACTGCAACATAACATAACATACTATACTATACCATACCATAACATACTGCAACATACTATAACATACTGCAACATACTATAACATACTGCAACATACTGTACCATACCATACCATAACATACTGCAACATACTGCAACATACTATAACATACTGCAACATACTATAACATACTGCAACATACTATAACATACTGCAACACACTATAACATACTGCAACATACTATTACATACTGTAACATACTTCAACATACTGTAACATACTGCGACATACCGCAACATACTGTAACATACCACAACATACTATAACATACTGCAACATATAATTACATACTGTAACATACTGTAACATACTGTAACATACTGTAACATACTGCGACATACTGCACCATACTATAACATACTGCAACATACTATTACATACTGTAACATACTGCAACATACTGTAACATACTGCGACATACCGCAACATACTACATACCACAACATACTATAACATACTGCAACACACTATAACATATTGCAACATACTATTACATACTGTAACATACGGCAACATACTGTAACATACTGCAACATACCGCAACATACTGTAACATACTGCAACATACTTAACATACTGTAACATACCGCAACACACTATAACATACTGCAACATACTGTAACTATACTGCAACATACCGAACATACCGTAACATACTGTAACATACTATTACATACTAACATACGGAACATACTGTAACATACTATAACATACTGCAACATACTATAACATACTGCAACACACTGTAACATACTGCAATACTATAATAACATACTGCAATCATACTATACATACTGTAACATACTGCAACATACTGTACATACTGCAACATACCGCAATACTGTAACATACCGCACATACTATAACATACTGCAACATACTATACATACTGTAACATACTGCAATACTGTAAC